>NC_056732.1:132182330-132309830 GCF_019279795.1 Protopterus annectens | reverse complement strand
TTGGCCTTTGACTCTTCTGCACTAATACCCTCTTTTAAGCCATCTACAGTCTTTGCTTTGGGAATTGTCTCTTCAGTAATGCCCATTTCTCTTGTGGAAGGAACAGATCTTGTTATGGTGCTGGTGTCCTCGGATCCAGAAGATGTTGGTACAGCTTTTCAGGTTATCAGAAGGATTATATTGTCTCCACTGAGAGAAAATACAGACTTCTATAGGATCAGTTCCACCCGGTGACTCTCACTCTTTGGTAGTCTCAATATGCATCCATTTGTAAGATGCACAACACCAAGAGGATGTGACAGATGTCCTCTGTGGAGTTGTAACACACCCTGTCCAATGTTCCAAAATAGAGGATGTGTAAAATGAGGCATATCAGCTCCCCATTAGAATCTGTCATATCTGACACCAACTCAGAGAATCGAGAGGTTCCCCCAGTCCCTTCAGAAAATGCCACTTTTGGTGGGAATTCTTTTTTTTTTTTTAATAACTTTATTGAATTATCACTAAAGACCTAGGCAAACATACATTATAAACTGTATTAGGATGTCCCCGTTAACAGACATTACACATCACATGTATTCTTTTGTATAACTATCATCAAACCAACATTACATAAAATGCTCAATTCCGGCCTTCTGTTAAACCTCACGCGTCCAAAATATTATTCTGCATATGTTGTTGCCATAATTTCCACTTTTTCTATGTAATTTGCTACTACAGTTTTCTAAGATCCAACTTCTAGTTCTTTTTAACTCTGTTACAATATTCAGTACTTCAAATAAAGTTGGTTTAGACCTTGATTTCCATTGTCTAGTAGTTGCTTTTTTGGCAGCCACCAGAATTAAACATAAGGCCATACTATGTCCAGGCACCTCAAATCCTGTATCCTAGATCAAAAAAATAATTTCATTAGTTACATCCATTTGCTCACGCAATAATTCTGATAGAGTGCTCTGTAGGGAAGTTTCAAAATCTGCCAGATCATTACACTCAAAAAACATATGTTCCCAGTTACCTCTTTCTTCCCCATCACACCTCCAACATTTGGCATCTATTTGAGGAAGAGTTATTTGGAGTCTGCTTGTGGTATAAAAATATGTATGCAAATACCTCCAAGCAAAATTCCTAAATCTTCTAGACTATAGCATATTTGGAAGCCATACATATGGTCCTCCCATGGTTGCTTTGTGAATTGCTTATCCAGTCTCTCTTCCCAATCTTGTCTAACCTCTTTGATTGGTTCCTACATTTATTGTGCATTATTTTATATTCCCCCCTACTAATTATTCCTGTTTTAATATCAGGCTTCTGTTCTATATTTAACTAAAAACCCTATCAGAGCAGCCCTTTCACTTAGAATGCCCCTACCCTTTTCTGTTTGCTTATACTCTGATATGAATCCCTGATAGAGAATGCAGTCTCAAGCCTGCAGTCCAAATCCCTTCTAGGCCTCTTCCCTTTCTGTTACTGTTCATTCTCTAGCTATTTTCTTCACAATGCCTTTGTTCCTTTGCTAGTTTTGTCCAGTAAATTCCAGACCTCTCTTGACTATTCTTGGTATCCCTAATTACACTTATCCCTATTGGCAAAAATCTCCTTTTTCCATTCCCATGTTGGCTTCGTTCTTAGAATACTTTCTGCTACTTTATGAATATAATATTATTTCTCTCTTTTTTAATTTCTCAAAGTCTTTTGGGTTTCTAATACCATAACAGAAATAGACTCCATTCCTAAGTCAAAGCAGGATTATAGTTCATGAAATTAGTATTGTTTCAATCTTTGATGTCAACCAGAAGTGCTCTTCGCAACACCTACCATGTGCCCAGTAATGACTCCTTCTGCAATTCGTACAGAGTTACATGTATTGGATTTTTTTTATGACCCATTTCTCCTACTACTGTTGGAACTGTCTGGCTATCTTTCTTCCACATTGCTCTTGTTTCTGCCTGCAAATCCTGATATTTTATGACTTTGTGTCTGTCTGTAGGCAAGACACTATAGTCACTGGGTGTAGTGATTTCAATGATCAATGCTACTTTTTTCTTTTCATGGACTACTATATTTGGTTTTCTCCCATCTGTCTTTGGACTGTTGGTAATGAGTGATCCTTTGTGATGGAGACTTCATCATTTTCTATGATGCTTTGTGGCTGATGTTTCCATTGTTTTTCAGCCACTTCAGTACCATAATGCTTGCACAATCCCCAGTGCTACAGTCTTGCAACATTATGCCTTTCAGTATACAGTTCTTCTGCCATTAGTATCTCACAACCAGCAACAAGGTGTGTGACTGTTTCCAATTCTGTTTTACAAAACCTACATTTGTCTGTTTCTCCTACATGTTCAATTGACTTTATAAACCAATGTATACATAGCCCACTATCCTGGGCCACCAATATTAACCTTTCATCTTTTGGTTTGAATTCACCTCTCCTTAACTATTACTGTGTTTGATCTTGATCAACATGAGGTTCCTTCCAGGAGTTTTCTATACCTACAACTATATTTATGCATTGTCCACATTTATTGCCTTCTCATCTGATCCTTGTGAGGTCAGCAGATATGTTTGCAGTCACATGATTGTAGATCTATACATGTAATCAATTTCAAGGAGGCCCATGCCTCCTTCAGAATAGGGAATATATAATCTTGGTATGCACTGATTTTTATAAATCATTTGATGAGCATGAAGCATCCTTCTTGTTTTCCTATCTAATCTCTCCAGCACCTTTTGAGGCCAGTCAATCACTCCAAAACTGTAAGTTAGGACAGGAAGAGGAAACTGGTTTATAGCTTGAAATTTGTTCCTAGATGTTAGTGCTGTTTTCAGAATTATTTTGTCTTCTAAAACATTTCTTACTAAGTTTTATTCACATTTGTTCATGTTTTGTTGTTGATCCTTCAGCAGTTCCCAAATATTTATACACTCACTCTTGCTGAAGTTCTTTTATATCACATTCTTGTCCCAAACTGATGTTTTCTTGGTGCTGCAACTTTCCTGCTTTAAAGGTTTCTTTTGCACATTTATCAAGACCAAATCACATTCTTATATCATTTGAAAAAGTTTTGACTACTTGCAGTTGTGCTGTCAGTTCCTCATCTGATGAGCTATACAGTTTTAAATCATTGACAAAGAGAAGATGCGAAGTCTTTACACTTTGTTGTTTTCTAGGAGCCAAATTATAGCCATGGCCTAAGTAGACAGTTTAATGGGTTAAGGGCTAAACAGAATAGCAGCGGTGACAGGGAGTTACCCTGGAATATCCCCCTTTGATTTTTTATCCATAGAATAATAATTTGTCATTTATGACAACTGCAAAGGGGTTTGCCACTGTTTCATGGTCACTGTAATTTAATTAACAAGTGTAGGGTGCATCTTATACTTTTTTAAGCACTCTTTTATCCATGAATGTGGGATACTGTCGAACGCTTTTTTTGTAGTCAATCCATGCCATACTTAGATTCTTCTCTTTTTTAGAGTTCTCCACTATGACTTTATTTAACAACAAATGGTCCTTTGTTCGGTATGACTTTCTTTTATTGTCCTTCTGTTCTATTTATTTTTATTTATTTCCTTTTACTTTTATTTTACATTTGTTAACTTGGAAATTCCAACTGGACTAGGTTCATTTACAGCGGAGGCCCAGGGAGTAAAGCTTGTTAAGAAAAAGAAAAATATTTTTATGCAGAGTAGTACAAGTTAAGCAAGAGAGAAATATTTTTATACAGAGTAGTACAGCAAACATGTACATTATACAACAAAACATTCAGATATTCACATTAAAACTGCAAGTAGACAAGACACTTCTCAGCAGTCAGAGAAGTTACAAAACAGTAGGGAATGAGTTTTCTTCTAAATGACTATAAACTCTGTCTGCATCAATTCTGGTGTATATTTTATACATCGTTGGAAGGCAAGTTATTGGTCTATAATTTTTAGGGTAGCTTGCAGGCTCATAAGTAGGAGCATTGTTTTTCCTGTTGTTAATGAGGCTGGTCTCTGTTCGGAGTGTGCATATAGATAGGTCGTACTCATGGCTAAATCTTCGTGCAAAGATGTTAATACTTTTAACCAGAATTTAGGTACTGCATCTGGACTTAGGGTTTTCCAATTACAGGCTTTTTCTTAACTTGAAATCTCTCTCTGGCAGTTACTTCATCCCATTTCATATTTTGTACCATTAAACTTCTTATTCTTTCTTTTACTTCTTCTCTCCATTTAGCATCTTTGTTATGTTCTACAGGATATACATAAATACTTCCCCAAAATGTATCTATTTCTTCTTTATTTGTGGTCTTTCAATTACTTTTACCTTGTTTCCCAATTCTCTAAAACTTTTTGGGTCAGCAATAAACTGCTTATTTTGTACTTTTCCTTTATATTTATCTGTGTATCATCTAAGTTTTTCTGCTTCTGCTGATATTTTTAGTTTATTGTTTGTGATAAGTGCATTATAAATCCTGATACATTATAATATTGTGCATTGCTTTTATCACATCTATCTTTCTGAGTACTTTTGTTGAGCTATTCCCTCTTCTATACTCTGCTAACAGTGACAATTCTTGTCTTAACTGGTTTATAGTTTTCTCTGTTTGACACTTCCATGTTGGTATTCAGTTTCTCCCCTTCCTTTCCCTTACTACCCTGTGTTCTTGTGGTATAATAATGTAATGGTGTAATAATGTAATGTAAAACTGGGGTTTTGTAACCACTTACCCCCAAAACTATATTCATCTTAATGACATATTTATTTTTATACATCTTGAAATAGTTTTGCTATACTCCTGATTGACACTGTATAACATTGCAGTGCTACTTAATGCCTTGTAATAATCCTGTAACATTGCTGTTTAATGCTAATTTATAATGAACATTGTTTAATTTGTTGGAGCTTTTCTCCCCGGAGCTCTGCTGAAAAAGGGCTCTTCAGCTCAGTTGGACAATCTTGGCTAACAAATGTAAAATAATAAATAATATATGGTAATGTGGTATAGTAATGTTATGTTTATGTTATATCAATGAGCCTTAACTGTGTAGCACTAAAATATCCCTTCAGATGAGGTAATCCTAATCCACGTTGTTCAATTGGAAGGATCTGCTTGTCCCACTTGACCCATGTCCTCTTCTCCTCCCAGATAAATTCCTTCAACTCTTTATTAATTATTGACCACAGCTTCTCCTCTGGTTGATCAAATTATGCTTGGCCTTTATATATAATTAAAGGGACTAAAATATTTTCACTGCTTGTATTGTGCTAGCCATATCCATAAATAAGATTGCCCAGTTTTTCAGTTTTTGTATTATCCTTTGTTTGGTTTCTTCCTAAATAGCCTTAGCTGCTATAACATAATCCTTTTTATTGCATACTCCTAAGTGCTTCATTTTATCGTGTCTCCATAAATGTGGGTATTGCTGAACCATTTCATGTGTGGGTACAATGTTTGCAGCAATAGTTTTTGTTTTATCTTCATTAATTTGAATCCTGAAAAGACTTGAAATTGTTTCAAAATGTTCCACAACACTGAGATGTCCTTCTCTGCTTTTATCAGATATAAAATAATATTGTCTTAAATAAAGCCATTTTTCCTGGATTACGGCACCAGTTATATCCTTGAATTTCTAAGTAGCTTTTTTCTTTGGAAATGGCTGTACATGTAAACCAAATAAAGGGGAAAGAGGACACCCCTTCCTAGATCCTCTCTTCAGACACAACTTGTTGGAAAGGAACACTCCCACTTTAATTTTGCCTCCAATCCCTCATATATCCCTCTAATTAACCTTATTGTATTTGGGAATGCAAATGCTTCTATTGCCCGACTCAAAAAATCCCTGCTTATTCTGCCAAATGCTTTCTGTGCATCAAGACCCACCGACAACAGCAGTATTTTCTTCCATTCTGCTTCCCTTTGGATTATCATTGCTCTATTAATGTTATCCAATGTCTGTCTCCCCTCCACAAAACCACAGTGATTCATATCTATCAAATTTCGCAATACCTTTGCCATTCTTTTAGCTATTATAGACAAACACTTTATAATTGTGGTTTAAAATTGAAATGGGCCTTTATAAAACTGGGTTGAATGAATCTTTGCCATCTTTAGGTATTACAGCCACCGCGGCTTTCTTCCAGGATGTTGGTGCTTCCTTTCCTATTAAAATGCTGTTAAACAAAATCTTCCAGGTCTTTTATCTTTTTATTCCCTCCTGGCTTCCAAACTTCCTCAAGAATGCTATCTGTTCCTGCAGATTTTACTGTAGATTGATTACACATCAATCACGATCCAAATGCAGGCAGCCACAACCAGAGACGGGGATTCTCGCAAATCAAAGAATAAACGTCAAGCAGTAAACAGCGCACACCCCTGATGGCAATAAAACGTGAATGTAATCCAGTCAATGAAGGCTTCTCGCTCTTATTGTAAAAATAGAACCATTTATTTAGTAACGTAGAGTAAGCGCTTTCGCCATAAGGCTTTCTCAAACTCTTATAACAGTTAAAAACAGCTTGAAATCCTTTATAAAACATTCAATGTGTATTCATTGGTTAGAATGCATCACTTGACGAAAATTCAAAATAACCATTCAAGTTTAAAGTGGTCATTCATTAATAATCTACTATGCATACTAAGCATAAAATCTATCAATTATACATAAGTCTAAAACGCATATTAATATATATAAAGACCTCATGTAACTAGAATAAATATATTATAAAATATCAGTCTGCTTTCATATACTTGAAATAAATGAAATTTGTCAATATGCAGATCAAACAACAGTGGATATAGTCACAATGAATCATGAGCACTTTGTATAAAGTCGTGAGAACACACTCACGTAACTTTTAAGCTTAGTAGTGATATACATGGCTTATACCAAATAGATTTAGATACCAGCACAATATTTAAAGTTTTCCGTGTGATCGTACATAGGCATCTGTCAGTCTACCTTACAACATTCTAAAATACAGAACGTCACTCTTCTAAGAGAAGACTCATCTAACACATAAAGTTAATAATAATTCATATAATATGTACCTGGTGGATTTAGATGGTAACCAACATTCAAAACCTCCTGTATGAATACATAAAGGCGTATTTCCATCTAACCTATAACGTTATCAAAGGCAAGACGTCATTCTTCTAAGAAGTTTGAACGTCATAACGCTGTCTCGGGTTAATGGCAGAATATGTTTTATAGGACATCGGTAGATTACAAGCTATAATGAGTGGGTGAATAAATAGTGAAAAGACTATACAAAATGAATGTAGTTGCATGGGAATATATACATATATTGCAAAAAACAGAGAGAGCAAACATATGTAGTCTGTAATTATTCTGACAGTACATACAACGTGTACACGATGGACTGAAATGATAGCAAATAGTCAGAACATTATGTATAAACATATAAAAATAGCTATCAATCAGACAATTAACATTAAAAAAATCTCAATTCTGAAAAAATTATTTAAAAAATTATTTAAAAACTTCACATTACTATCTCATGGTATGTTGTGACCCTGAAGAGGTGTACGTAGATCTAAATCAGACATGGAAATAAGTTAATAAATTGGTGTATACGAAGTAATAATAACCATGTTGACATATAAAAAATAAAAAATAAAAAACCTACTTGACTTATCTACATTTAGAAAAATGCACATACATATAGGCTGAACTATTAACAATATACAAACTAGGTACATATAAAATAAGTACAAAAATAATAATTTGCAATGGCAAGATTCTTAAAAATGAACTAATGGGGGATTAAACAAATTATCAAATAATCACTTATTATTCAAAAGGTACATAAACCTAGACGGATACATTTATTTATTAATTTTTGCTCTATGTAATTTTCTTTTTTTCAGAAAAGGTTTGATTTGCACCTTATCATTAAGGCCTGGTGGTCTATCTGACCTCCATCTAATAATCCATCTGGTTTCATTCTCTAATGTTTTATTAATCAAATCACCTCCTCTGAACCCTTGATTTACAGTTTGAATAACATAAAATCTGAAAGTGTGCTCAGGGCCTGTCGCTTTATGGTGTCTCGCTAGGGCATTAAGATCTGAACCTACCCTGATCAGATAAATATGTTCTCTGATCCGTTCTTTCAGCATACGGTTCGTCTTCCCTACATAATAGGCATCGCATGCATTGCAAAGGGTGACATACACTATGTTCCTACTATCACAAGTTGTGTTGGTATTGAAATGAAAGACACGTTTAGTAGTGGGGTGTGTAAACAATGTCTCCTTACAGATAAAGCGACATTGATTGCACCTGTCACAGGGTGTTGTGTTCCTGTCCTCAACTCTACTGGTATGGGCAACATTTCTAGGTCTACATAGTAAGCTTTTCAGATTCGGATGGTTCTTGAAGGTTATGTGTGGTGTCGGACCCACCACCTTGCTCACCGCTCTATCCGAATTTAGTATATCCCAACGTCTGTGTATAGCTCTTCTAACTTCTAGCCCTGTCTTGCTAAAATTCAAACAGGCCCTTGCCTCATTTTTAACATCAGATTCAGAATTCAACTGTTCTAGGCATTCTGAGAAGTAAGGTTTCGCACTACTTGATCTTAATGATCTTACTGTCTGTATGGTATCAGATATTTCTTTCTTGTGGTAGCCTCTCTCTAAAAATCTTTTTTCCATGTCCTGCAAACTACTCTCATAGTAGGAATTGTCTGGGTTGAGTCTAGATACTCTCATAAACTGTCCTTTAAGTACATTGCTAAATACATGGCGTGGATGCATGCTTTGTCTGTGTAGTAATTTATTTCTTTGACATCCCTTCCTGTGTATGGAGGTATTTAGCAAGCCATTTGGTAACCGAAAAATCTCCACGTCTAAAAATGAAATGTTATCATATGAGAAATTCATTGTGAATTTCAAAAATTCAGTCGTAGTATCTAGATAGGTGACAAAATCTTTAAGAGAGTTCTCATCCCCTAACCACAAGAGAAAGAGATCATCTACAAAACGGCAGTACATGCCCACATATTCATTGAATTGTGCAAAACCATATAGGTATTTATTCTCCCAGCTTGCCATTCGAGATTGGCGTAGCTGTTTGCACAGACGTACCCATTGCTCGCCATCTCTCTGTAAAACATTTCTTCGTTGAAAACAAAATGTTATTTGTTAGGACTGTCTCTAATAGCAATGTGATCAGGTCTATTCTCTTTACAGATAAGTCAGATTGTTCACCCAGGTACTCAGAGATGAGTCTAATGCCTATATCATTCGGAATTACAGTGAATAGGCTTACAACATCGAGTGTAACTAGAAGAAACTTTTGATTATCAGGTAGACGTTGTGTATGAGAGTACAGATCAACTAAGAATTGCTTACTATCTTTCAATATCTTCTTATTTTCATTTACAAATGGCCTTAATGTGTCCTCCAAATATAGTGACATTGGTTCTGTGACCCAGCCTTGACCCGCTACAATGGGTCTCATTGGTGGGTCATCTCTGTTTTTATGAACCTTAGGTAAACCTTGGATTACCGGTATGATTGGGTCTTTGACCTTAAGGTATTCATATAGTTGTTCAGTTATATCAAAGGACATGACCAGGTCATCCAGAGTATGATATACTCTGAATACCTTATCAACTAATACATCTTGGTTAATTTTGCAGTAAGTCTGAGCATCATTAAGCATAACGTTCATTTTGTTTTCGTAGTCAGTAGTGTTCATGATCTCTATTGGTCCTCCCTTGTCTGCTGGTCTAATGATAATTGACCTATCGTTTCTTAAGGTCATTAGTGCTTGTCTTTGGTTATAGTTTAGATTTTTTCCATGTTTGATGGGTTTCTTTTCCTCAAAGAGTCTATAAAACACTTATGAACACTACTGACTACGAAAACAAAATGAACGTTATGCTTAATGATGCTCAGACTTACTGCAAAATTAACCAAGATGTATTAGTTGATAAGGTATTCAGAGTATATCATACTCTGGATGACCTGGTCATGTCCTTTGATATAACTGAACAACTATATGAATACCTTAAGGTCAAAGACCCAATCATACCGGTAATCCAAGGTTTACCTAAGGTTCATAAAAACAGAGATGACCCACCAATGAGACCCATTGTAGCGGGTCAAGGCTGGGTCACAGAACCAATGTCACTATATTTGGAGGACACATTAAGGCCATTTGTAAATGAAAATAAGAAGATATTGAAAGATAGTAAGCAATTCTTAGTTGATCTGTACTCTCATACACAACGTCTACCTGATAATCAAAAGTTTCTTCTAGTTACACTCGATGTTGTAAGCCTATTCACTGTAATTCCGAATGATATAGGCATTAGACTCATCTCTGAGTACCTGGGTGAACAATCTGACTTATCTGTAAAGAGAATAGACCTGATCACATTGCTATTAGAGACAGTCCTAACAAATAACATTTTTGTTTTCAACGAAGAAATGTTTTTACAGAGAGATGGCGTAGCAATGGGTACGTCCTGTGCAAACAGCTACGCCAATCTCGTAATGGCAAGCTGGGAGAATAAATACCTATATGGTTTTGCACAATTCAATGAATATGTGGGTATGTACTGTCGTTTCGTGGATGATCTCTTTCTTTTGTGGTTAGGGGATGAGAATTCTCTCAAAGATTTTGTCACCTATCTTGAGTCCACGACTGAATTTTTGAAATTTACAATGAATTTCTCTTATGATAATATCTCATTTTTAGACGTGGAGATTTTTCGGTTACCAAATGGCATGCTCAACACCTCCATACACAGGAAGGGATGTCAAAGAAATAACTTACTACACAGACAAAGCATGCATCCACGCCATGTATTTAGCAATGTACTTAAAGGACAGTTTATGAGAGTATCTAGACTCAACCCAGACAATTCCTACTATGAGAGTAGTTTGCAGGACATGGAAAAAAGATTTTTAGAGAGAGGCTACCACAAGAAAGAAATATCTGATACCATACAGACAGTAAGATCATTAAGATCAAGTAGTGCGAAACCTTACTTCTCAGAATGCCTAGAACAGTTGAATTCTGAATCTGATGTTAAAAATGAGGCAAGGGCCTGTTTGAATTTTAGCAAGACAGGGCTAGAAGTTAGAAGAGCTATACACAGACGTTGGGATATACTAAATTCGGATAGAGCGGTGAGCAAGGTGGTGGGTCCGACACCACACATAACCTTCAAGAACCATCCGAATCTGAAAAGCTTACTATGTAGACCTAGAAATGTTGCCCATACCAGTAGAGTTGAGGACAGGAACACAACACCCTGTGACAGGTGCAATCAATGTCGCTTTATCTGTAAGGAGACTATGTTTACACACCCCACTACTAAACGTGTCTTTCATTTCAATACCAACACAACTTGTGATAGTAGGAACATAGTGTATGTCGCCCTTTGCAATGCATGCGATGCCTATTATGTAGGGAAGACGAACCGTATGCTGAAAGAACGGATCAGAGAACATATTTATCTGATCAGGGTAGGTTCAGATCTTAATGCCCTAGCGAGACACCATAAAGCGACAGGCCCTGAGCACACTTTCAGATTTTATGTTATTCAAACTGTAAATCAAGGGTTCAGAGGAGGTGATTTGATTAATAAAACATTAGAGAATGAAACCAGATGGATTATTAGATGGAGGTCAGATAGACCACCAGGCCTTAATGATAAGGTGCAAATCAAACCTTTTCTGAAAAATAGAAAATTACATAGAGCAAAAATTAATAAATAAATGTATCCGTCTAGGTTTATGTACCTTTTGAATAATAAGTGATTATTTGATAATTTGTTTAATCCCCCATTAGTTCATTTTTAAGAATCTTGCCATTGCAAATTATTATTTTTGTACTTATTTTATATGTACCTAGTTTGTATATTGTTAATAGTTCAGCCTATATGTATGTGCATTTTTCTAAATGTAGATAAGTCAAGTAGGTTTTTTATTTTTTATTTTTTATATGTCAACATGGTTATTATTACTTCGTATACACCAATTTAGTAACTTATTTCCATGTCTGATTTAGATCTACGTACACCTCTTCAGGGTCACAACATACCATGAGATAGTAATGTGAAGTTTTTAAATAATTTTTTAAATAATTTTTTCAGAATTGAGATTTTTTAATGTTAATTGTCTGATTGATAGCTATTTTTATATGTTTATACATAATGTTCTGACTATTTGCTATCATTTCAGTCCATCGTGTACACGTTGTATGTACTGTCAGAATAATTACAGACTACATATGTTTGCTCTCTCTGTTTTTTGCAATATATGTATATATTCCCATGCAACTACATTCATTTTGTATAGTCTTTTCACTATTTATTCACCCACTCATTATAGCTTGTAATCTACCGATGTCCTATAAAACATATTCTGCCATTAACCCGAGACAGCGTTATGACGTTCAAACTTCTTAGAAGAATGACGTCTTGCCTTTGATAACGTTATAGGTTAGATGGAAATACGCCTTTATGTATTCATACAGGAGGTTTTGAATGTTGGTTACCATCTAAATCCACCAGGTACATATTATATGAATTATTATTAACTTTATGTGTTAGATGAGTCTTCTCTTAGAAGAGTGACGTTCTGTATTTTAGAATGTTGTAAGGTAGACTGACAGATGCCTATGTACGATCACACGGAAAACTTTAAATATTGTGCTGGTATCTAAATCTATTTGGTATAAGCCATGTATATCACTACTAAGCTTAAAAGTTACGTGAGTGTTCTCACGACTTTATACAAAGTGCTCATGATTCATTGTGACTATATCCACTGTTGTTTGATCTGCATATTGACAAATTTCATTTATTTCAAGTATATGAAAGCAGACTGATATTTTATAATATATTTATTCTAGTTACATGAGGTCTTTATATATATTAATATGCGTTTTAGACTTATGTATAATTGATAGATTTTATGCTTAGTATGCATAGTAGATTATTAATGAATGACCACTTTAAACTTGAATGGTTATTTTGAATTTTCGTCAAGTGATGCATTCTAACCAATGAATACACATTGAATGTTTTATAAAGGATTTCAAGCTGTTTTTAACTGTTATAAGAGTTTGAGAAAGCCTTATGGCGAAAGCGCTTACTCTACGTTACTAAATAAATGGTTCTATTTTTACAATAAGAGCGAGAAGCCTTCATTGACTGGATTACATTCACGTTTTATTGCCATCAGGGGTGTGCGCTGTTTACTGCTTGACGTTTATTACACATCAATGTTTTAACTTCATCTCCTATCTTAATGGTTAATTGTTGAGCATCATTTACCTCTAACCTTGGCAAACGTAAGTCTTCCATAAATATTTCCATTTGTGGTTTCTCAATTTCTGCATTTCTCTGCTTTACACAAATTTTCATAAAATTGTTGAAATATTGCTAATACCTCTGCAGGATATCTGGTTATGTTTCTTGCTGTGGTCTCCCTAAGTTTGGCAACAATGCATTCTACTGTGTGATGCTAAGTCATTGTGATAAAAAAAAATCTTTGTGCTCTGTAGCTATTGTCAAAAAACAGCTTATTAATACCAATCTTTCTAAACTCATGCATATTATTCAGAAACTACCTTACTTTCTCCTTAGCACTCTGCAGTTGTGCCTCTTCTTTTTCTGTGAGATTCCTCTTATTCTGCAATATTTTATCCATTGTCAGCTCCTCTAAATAATTCCTTTTTCTTGTTAACCATATCTATGTTTCTTTTATTTGTATTCTATTTTTAAACTTCAATATAATTTTATCACACTCAGTAGTTACAACCTCTGAAGAAATGTCTATCTTCCCTAATAACTCTTGGATAATTTCCACTATGCATTTCTTAAATTCTTCTCTTTTTAACAAATAGGTGGGGAAGCTCCAATGTCTGATATTTACTTCTGAAATTTTATCTTAGTTGAGATTGGCACATGATCTGAAATCATTTTTGGGTGTGTGTCTAAGCTGTCAATTCAATGCACATGTTCCTGTAAAATATAATTTCTGCCTAATCTAGCCCAGTTATTGTACATTGGGGAAAATGTGTCATTGGGGAAAATGTGTAAATTCTCTCTGAGTTCCTACTACTGAATTAATGTCTTCTATACCAAATGTTTTTTATAAATGTATTCAGATAGCTACCCTCTTTTATTATAGTTTTCCTTCTGTGTTGCCCAGATTCATCCTCCCTGTTAGGAATCAAGTTCCTGTCCCCACCTATAAGTAATATTCCCTGCTGAAAGCTGATTATTTATCCCAAAACTTTAAGCTCCATAATATCAGTTTTAGGTGAAATATAAATAGATGCCAGCATAATCCACCACGCTTGCCAGTAACCCTGTGCTACCACAAATTTACCATTACTATTTTCCCTCTTCTATCACTATTGGAGCTCCGATGACAATTATAACACATACTCTGTATATCCCTTGTCCCTTATATTCTGCTGAATATCCATCCTGAAATCCTTTCTTTATTAAATTAACATGCTCACTTCTTTCCAAATCTCTTTCCTGTAGCATTATTAATAGCACTTTGCCTTTCCTAATATAATTCATTACCCATTAACATTTTGTCTATACATGTGAAGCCATTCATGCTCTAAAATAATATGGATATGTAGCCATTATGATGTTATTATTTCCATTTATTATATATGACAGTTTTTTAAATGTCTTTTTCCAGATTTTGTGTTACATGCACCCATTAATGGTTGGCAGATTGATCTTTTTATATAGCTGTTTCTTGTCATCTCCATTTTAACCATATTCAATTTGTACAAGAATTATTGTTTTACTGAAAACCCTCAAACAAAAAAAAAAACACCCTACACCTCCATAACCTATTAACTTAAATTAAACAACTATTTAGATCTTCAAATAATGATGTTTAACCCTTCTGATAGGAACAATTGTCCCAAATCAAAAGCTGCATCCACAAGTATTACATAACCTAAAATTAAGGTTATCCATGCTAAACCTGTGCTCCTACTTACACTAATTGCTGTTTGTTTTTGTTTTATCTTTATTCCCCTCCTGGATGTCAAAAACATCTTGAATACTTTCAGAAAACATTAACTTTTAGCCTTAAGAAAAAGTACACTGGTTATCTTTAAATAAAACTAAATTGTACACTGTTCTATTAAATCCATTGAAGTATTTAGCTATCTCTTGCTCACTTCAAGTAGTTTCAAACTATTTTTACTGAGCTGCTTTCCATGGTTACCTTTTCATGTTATGATTCCCTCAACAATCAATGCCAATAACTCTCAAGATTTATTGCTTGCATCAATAGTCAGCTTATCACCATGGAAACATAAGAATAGAATGTACAGTTGCCCTCAGCCAATGACTGCTCAACTCACATTGAACATTTACTTGCTGAAGAAAAGCTTTTCATTACAGTCACATGACCTCTTATTTTAAAGTCCACACACTTACAGAAAAAAAACTTATTAGATTAAGCCAAGGGCATTAATCTAGACATTCACCAATGCATAAACATGAGGAAACATCTCAGCTCTACATATATTATACTCAGTTTAATTTTACACCCCGTCCCTCACCCCAACAGCCCAGTATTAGAGCATATTAACTTATACATGCTTTTGTCCAGCCTTTCTTCTCTTTTTACACTGTGTAATGCCTACATTTCTTAAAATTAAAAAAATAAAAAAGTACTTGTTCAATTTATATTTTTATCACATATCACATACAACAATCAGTAAAAATACTTTACTATATAACAAGCAACTTGTATTACAAAATATTTTACACAAATATAGTTAAAATCAAAATAATTTTCCTTACAGTTACTTTTGTCTTTTAGTGTCCTTCCAGATATTAATGACATGAAGTGGGGTATATGTCATTTGGTCCGCCAGAAGTTTAACAAAGTCAACAAAAGTCCACTCTTTCTTAGCCCCTTTTTCTTGTCGTAAAGCCATACTTCACAAATGTGAGTGATGTTTTATAGTCCCACATTTATTCACTAATTTCAGTTATACTGGTCTTCTTCCTGTTCATCTTCATCTTCCAAGCCCAGACTCCAGTTCAAGTCCAAGGTACTCTCAATTGCCATACTTCATAAATGTGACTGATGCTTTATAGTCTCACATTTATTTACTAATTTCAGTTTTGCCAGTCTTCTTCCTGTTCATCTCTATTTCCCAACCCTCGACTCCAATTCAAGTCCAAGGTACTCCCAATTCGACTAGTCAACTATTTTGCTTTTTTCTGTCTCTCAAGTATTTTCCTTTGAAACATTAGAAAAGGTTTGACTGACAAAGTCTTTCTGGTTTATTATTAGAAGAATGAGAAGCACAGTCCACTTCTGTTTGATGGCTCACATTTTGTTGGACAAACATTTTTTTTTATTTATTTTATTTTATTTTATTTGCAGTTGGTTTACCAGGATAGTCCATTTGGCCTAAAAGAACCCGTTTTCAATGGAGTCCTGGGGAGAAAAGCTCCAAAAAAGAACAGACAAACAGAATAAGTACATACATTTAAAAAGCTCTTAATGCAAACTAACAGACAAGTTGAAAACAACATAGCTAGGCTACTTATACAATGTAAAAAAGAGTACAGTCATAACTTTTGCATTTGATGTACATTCGAAAATGTGAATTAATGAAAAAGTACAAATAATGAGAGGTAAGTTATGGCATTAAAGAGGTAGGATTATATTGTTATATGGTGTGGTTAGAATTCGAGAAAGTAAATAAGTATACAGGCTTTGTTGAGCAGGAAGAGAATGAATAGAGGATGAAGGATGAAGGGTTCCAGATTTTTATGATGGATGGGAACAAGAGCATTCCCATTGGGACGTAAGATGAGTATGAAGAGATTTTTTGAATGAATAGAGGTTAGAGATGGTACGAATAGATGGTGGGAGTGAGTTCCAAAGACGAGCTATGTTAAAGGATAGTAGGTTTTTGCCTGGGGGGCGCTTTGGTTTAAGTGTTTCTAATAGGTTTTGATTGTTTGACCTTAAGATTCTATCAGGTAAGTGAAACTTAAAAGCAGAAGACAGGGAGGGACAAAGAGAGGGGTTGTTAATGAGTTTGTGGGCTAGGGTAAGCTGAATGTAATTGAGCTGATGTGGAAGTTCAAGCCAATGTAGTTTTTGGAGAGAGGAGCAGTGATGGGTGTATGACCTGTGTCCATTGGCGAACTTGGCGATTTTGTTGTAGCAAGAGGAAAGTTGTTTTTTAAGAGAGGACTGAATATTAGTTAGGAGAGGTGAACCATAGAGAAGGGAGGGAATAAGAAAGGAAGAAGACAGAGTGATTTTTGAGGTCTTTGTGAGATATTGATTTTGACGGTAAAGCATACCCAGCTTTTGGTGGGTTTTTTTAATGTTTAGGTGTATGTGGGAATTGAAATTAAGTTGGTTATCAATTTGAACACCAAGTAACTTGGTTTCAGATACGAGTTCTAGGGTTGAATTGTTTTGACTAGTGATCAGGAATGTGTTTGTATCAAAGGGAGTAGTTTTAGTGGGTGTAAATACCATGAGTTTAGTTTTGGAGGCGTTGAGAGCAAGGTGGTTTATTTCCATCCAATGCTCAGTAATTGAGAAAGCTGCTTGTGTGAGCTTTAGAAGCTCAGGAGTAGATGAGGCAGAGCAGATAATGGTGGAATCATCAGCATATTGGATGATGTTAGAGAAAGGAATAGATTTATGAAAGTCGTTTATAAAAATGTTAAAGAGAAGAGGACCAAGTATGGAGCCTTGGGAACCCCGGTGGGGTACTAAGAAAAGAGGAAGTGGCCTTTTCCATTTTACAGCTTGGTGTCTGTTAGATAGGTAGCTGGAGAACCAGTTCACAGAGGAGGAAGAAAGGTTAAGTTTGGAAAGTTTAGTTAATAGCAGGCTGTGTGAAATGGTATCAAAAGCCTTAGAAAGGTCAAGTAGTAGGGTAGAGACAATATGGCGGAATCACGAGCTTTATTTACAGTTTCTAGATAGGAGAGGAGGGCTGTCATGGTGCTATGATTTGGCCTAAAGCCATGTTGTGTAGGTGTGAGAAGGTTATTGTCTAAAAGATGTGGTAGTAGTTGAAGTTGAACACATTTTTCAAGTAGTTTAGAGATGGGGGACAAGATAGCAATGGGGCGGAAGTTGTTAACACTGCAGTTATTACCGCCTTTATGAAGGGGGATGATAAAGGCTTGTTTCCAGAGTTGGGGCACTGTACATTCTAGGATTGAGCGGTTGATGAGGATGCTTATGGGATAGGCAATTGCATCAGCAGCAACGCTTAGGAAATATGAGGGGATATCATCAGGTGCATTTGTGCCGGGCTTCAGTTTATGAAGTAGTTTTTTTATTGTAGAAATGGGTATAGGTTTTAATGAGAATGGAGTTGTGTGAAGAGGCAAAGTATTTGATGTTGGTGAGGATGTTAGAGAGGGAGAAGAGTTATGGGATGTAGTTAGAGAAGATGGGAATGAGGAAGGAAGAGAAGTGCAGGGTGGGCTTTTGGCAGGAGAGGGTGAGGGGGTATTGGATGGTATGGTAGAAGTAGGGAAAGAGGAAGTTAGTTTGCTAATAGAATCAATGAAGAAGGAGTTGAATTCAATAGCCAGGTTTAGATCTGGGGCATTTGGGTCGGGGGAAGGGGTGTGTGGTCTGCTGGGGTTAAGGAGGGTGGAGATACCTTTCCAGAATTTCTGTGGATTTGTTTTATTATTGTTTTGGAGGGTAAAGAAGTAATTTTGTCTGTCAGAGATAATAAGCTTTTTGACTTTATTTCGGAGGGTTCGGTATTCAATGTGGGAATCAGGGGACTTTCTTTTCTGATAAAGTGCCCATGCTTTGTCTCTAAGGCGCATGCTTGCTAATGTATCTCTAGTAAGCCATGGAGCAGAATTATTTTTTATTCGTTTTGTCCTTTGGGGGGCATGGGAATCTAGTATTGTTAAGAATGTAGAGTTAAAGTGAGAAACAGCGTCTTCTAAGGGTAGTGTCCTAAGAGTGTTCCAGTTGATTGCTTTTAAAGAATCTGAGAATGTTGTTGGGTTGAAATTTTTGTGGTTGCGTGTGGTAATATAATTGTGGGGGTGGAGAGAGATACAAGGGAGTCGGTATGTGAAGATGGGCATATGATCACTTAGAGCATCGGGAAGAGTACCACTGTCAGAGTAATAGTGTGGGTGTGACACAAGGATCCAGTCTAGTATACTGCCACAGGAAAGGTTTTTAGAAGGACGTGTTACTTTGTTGATTAGTTGGGAAAAGTTATATAGGTTGATGTTAAGGGGGTTGGATGGAGATTGAATGGAGGTCCAGTTAATATTTACATCACCTAAGATTATGGTTTCATTACTAATGTTACTGGAGAGCCAGGAGAGAATGTCTTCTAATGTAGAGATATTGTCACCTGGGGGAATATAGAGGGATGCAAGACATATATGTTTATGCTTGTTGACTTGAAGGAGAGTGATGAGTAGTTCAGCATTGTTGAAATGTGGAATAGGTTTATTGAAGGGAGTAATTGACAAGGAAGTAGAAAATAGAAGAGCTACACCGCCGCCTTTTTTATGGGACCTGTCTTTTCTAATGATAGAGTAGTTAGGTGGGATTATTTCGGAGCTTTTTATATGGGGTTTTAGCCATGTTTCTGAAATAGATAGGATGTCAGGTTTATTATATGTGATCCAGGCATGGAGGGTTGTTAATTTGTTGACTATGCTTTGGGAGTTTAGTGAAGTAAGTAATAGAGGTTTACGTATAGTAGTGGAGGTTGAGGGGCCTGGGTTAGGATGGATATCACCTGATAAGAGACTGGTGACTAGATGAAGGATATGGTTAGAAAAGTAATTAAGTAGTTTAATAAATGGGTTGGGTGATGTTGTACTGAAGAAGGGGTTACTGGTAGTTAAGAGGATGGGGAGTCTATGAGAAGTAAGTACTTTGTAAGAGAAGGATAGGAGGTGTTTTATAGGATATAGATGTGGAGAGATAGGTGAGTGTGAATGTGAGTAGGGGGAGTTTAGATGGTTGGTAGTATGATAGAGTTGTGGATGGTGGCAGGTACTGGGTTGGGTGAGGTAGTAAAGAAAGGTAAGTTTTAGAAGTAGTAGTAGTAAAAGAGAGATGGATGAAGGTTTTAAAAGCATGTTATTAATGATTACTTTGTGTATAGAATCTAATTAGTATTAAGTTTGTTTTTAAAGATAATTATAGGAGGATGTGATGTAGTTGTCCTAGATTGTAGTGGGAAGTGTGGTGTAAGGAAGGAGGTTGCAGAAGAGGTAGAGGTAAGTAGAAGGTAAAGATAGGGCTGAGTGTCAGAGTTGAAGTTTGGACTTGGAGTTTGTAGTGTAGCTAAGTAGAGGGTGTGGTAACTATGGGTGATTAGAAAATGGGTGTGTGCAGGGTGTTGGTGTTTGATTGGAGTAGGGAGGAAGTGGGTGTGGTAATAAGAGGAATATAGCTGGGAGTACTGGGGGCGGGTGAGAATTGGGGGCAGGGTAGGGGAGCGGAGTGAGCCCGAAGGGCGAACGGAGCGGGAAGCACAGGAGAAGGAGAAGAGCCAATCAGTGGAGCATGGAATGCAGGAAGTAAGCTGTAACAGAGTGAGTAAGGTTCTGGATAATCTAGGCAGAATGGGCTGAGAGTTTGGAGAAAGGTAAAAATAAGGTAAGGCTAGTAAAAAATATGCAAGGAGTAAGTAAGAAGGAATATCAGTGTGGGGGGTACCCTCTAGTGGTTAAATGTAGAAGTACACTGGGCCACTGAGGCAGTGTAAGGGCTAAAGAGGACTGAATGTAAGGAGCATGTAGGGAGTAGAGAAATTAGATAGGGATGGGAGTAGAGAGGCAAGGATGAAGGGGATGTAGGCCGCTGGCTGTACTGGCAGGGAGATAGCATATACAGGTTCAACAAGGAGTATAATTACAGAAGCATAGAGCAGCAAATACACATACTTCTTCAGTGTCCTTTGGGGGAGACTTGGTTCAACCTTCCCAGCAGGGGTTAAGGCAGCAGAGAGGTAGTATTGGGACCACAAAACAAGGTTGAGTCTGGTGACCTAGTTAGGTGGAAGTATCCACTAGGCGAGGTCCCAATGGGAATATGCAGGGTAAAAACAACTGGAGACAGAAGAAAAAGTAGAGTGATGGTTAATGAAAGTGTAATAGTAACAACATCTATACCTTAATAGTGAAGATATACAGGTGAAAAAGAGATGTAGGCACAAAATACTAAAACAGAGCAGATAATGACTAAGTAAAATGTAACAATGGAGTGTATCACAATGGTTGTGAACACAGTAACATTTTGTAAATCAGAAACACTTCGCAATGGAAATAATGTAGCAAATGAAGCTACTACAATGTTAAGTACACAATGAAATATTGCAGACCAGATAGACTTGTAGGTGTGTAACTAGGCTCTATAACAAATGAAGTAAAAGGAACAAACAATGTCGTTAGAAAAACATTATCTCCACAGTAGGCACTGCTATGTTAACAGCGTTCTCTTGGGTTAGTGTTTCATTAAATAATAGCGCCTTGGCGCGTCCTACAGCTGCAGTAGCCAAGCGCGTGTGAAGAACACTCACACGTGGAAGCTGGCGTGTAGCGCAATGAGTAAATGTGTAGATACTAGGACAGTTAACAAATATAATAAGTAATGAAGTCCCTAATACATTCGTTGTACCTTGGTGTGTCTAGATAAAACTAGCCAAGCGCTAGGGGAGTAGTCCTTCTATATTAATAAAAATGTGCTAGTAGTAAACGTTTTCTAATAAAACAGTCAAGTATAATCATCATAGTGTACGCTTTACACAGCAAGAGCGTTTAAACACAGTACAACAGCAGTCGCTAGGGTTAATTAAGGCTGTTGATTGAACGAAGAACAAATTAAGCAGATAATAACTGCTGCTAATGCATGGGCGCTATCCTATGCAGCGATCCCTTTGAGTGAGGTTTTAAACTAGCAAGAGCATTTAAACTCTGTCCAAATAAGCGGATAAAAATTGCTGCTACTGCAAGGGCGCTATCCTATGCAGCGATCTCTCTAAGCCCTTTAAAGAGCGTTTAAACACTATACAAAGTAAGCAGATAATACTTGCTGCTGCTGCATGGGTGCTATCCTATGCAGCGATCCCTCTAAGCAGGGTTTTAAGATAGCAAGTGCATTTCAACACTAAACAATAGCAGTCGCTAAGATGTAGGCAGCGATCCCTCTAAGCAGGGTTTTAAGCTAGCAAGTGCATTTCAACACTAAACAATAGCAGTCGCTAAGATGTAGGCAAGGCTGTTGATTAAATGAAGACTAAAATAAGCAAATATCTATTGCTACTGCTGCAAGGGCGCTATTCTATGCAGCGATCCCTTTAAGCAGGGCTTTAAACAAGCAGCTAGCCGTCGATACACTCTTTTAGACAGCGGAGTGAAGAACAGCAGTCGCTAAAGTATAAGTAGAAGCAGATTAAATGTGACTACGACCATACTACTCAGTTAATAAGCTTATTCAGAAATGAGCACGCCTATCCTGAACACTATCGTGTACAACAGACGCTGTTCAAGCGAGGATACCTTTAAAACAGAGCGTACTGTGAGCCTCTAACCTGCACTCTATTGTATGCTATAAGGCCTGAGACATTAAACGCTGTGTATACAAGCTTGCACTTCAAGCAAATTACTATAACACATAACATACATTCAGTAACACAGCAGGGGCAAACAAAACCTAGAACAGCAGTCGCTAATGATTAAAGAGAGAATACACAGCATACAATTGTTCTGGCTATCAGGTATATGTACAATAAGGGATAATTCCCGATGTTAGTGTAACAAAAACACATGGAGTACTTACTATTAGAGCGCTCTCCCAGCCAGGTGCATACAGCAGCCGAGGATGAGTGGGATTTAAAGATGGCGTCCAGAGGTGAGGGGGGGATTAAATAACCTCTGGGCGGATATAGGGGGAGGGGCATGGATGTGAGCTAACAGGGAAGGGTGGGATCTCTACAGTATGATGGGAGGAGTCATACAGAGTAAGGAGCAAGCCAAAGGGTGGGAGAGAAAGCCAAAAACTAGGAGAAGGGGGTAAGGTAGTAGGAAGTAAGGCTAGATATATGAAGGTATACGAGGGAGAGAAAAGGAGTAGAAGCACAGGAGAAGGAGAAGAGCCAATCAGTGGAGCATGGAATGCAGGAAGTAAGCTGTAACAGAGTGAGTAAGGTTCTGGATAATCTAGGCAGAATGGGCTGAGAGTTTGGAGAAAGGTAAAAATAAGGTAAGGCTAGTAAAAAATATGCAAGGAGTAAGTAAGAAGGAATATCAGTGTGGGGGGTGCCCTCTAGTGGTTAAATGTAGAAGTACACTGGGCCACTGAGGCAGTGTAAGGGCTAAAGAGGACTGAATGTAAGGAGCATGTAGGGAGTAGAGAAATTAGATAGGGATGGGAGTAGAGAGGCAAGGATGAAGGGGATGTAGGCTGGCTGTACTGGCAGGGAGATAGCATATACAGGTTCAACAAGGAGTATAATTACAGAAGCATAGAGCAGCAAATACACATACTTCTTCAGTGTCCTTTGGGGGAGACTTGGTTCAACCTTCCCAGCAGGGGTTAAGGCAGCAGAGAGGTAGTATTGCGGGACCACAAAACAAGGTTGAGTCTGGTGACCTAGTTAGGTGGAAGTATCCACTAGGCGAGGTCCCAATGGGAATATGCAGGGTAAAAACAATTCTTCAGTGTCCTTTGGGGGAGACTTGGTTCAACCTTCCCAGCAGGGGTTAAGGCAGCAGAGAGGTAGTATTGCGGAACCACAAAACAAGGTTGAGTCTGGTGACCTAGTTAGGTGGAAGTATCCACTAGGCGAGGTCCCAATGGGAATATGCAGGGTAAAAACAATATTAGAGCGCTCTCCCAGCCAGGTGCATACAGCAGCCGAGGATGAGTGGGATTTATTTCCTAATTAGCCTAATCTGCATCAACAAATTACTTTGATCCTTCAGGAAAAACATTCTAAAGACAGCTGGGTATAGCAGCTTAAACCTCACACCTGCCTCCTGACATTTTCTTCTGTTTGGTGTACAGTGAATAACATGTTTCTACAAACTATCTACTGTCTCTAATTTTTAGTATATTGCCCTTCTGCAACAGTTTTGTTAGGTTCAATTCCTTTTGCTGGTGTGATTGCATCTTTACTAATACAGGTCTTTGCTGTTTTCTCATACCCAGGTTTGGAGCACACACAATGAGCCCTACAAATTAACACATCTTGTTGTTGAATCCAGTCCAATTGCTTATTTGTGCTTTCATAAAATTAATAGTCTGTTCCTTCCTTATGTGGTACAGCAGGAAATCTCAGGTTTTCTCTGCATGCTGTGTCCTCTAACTCTGCTTAAGCAGTTTCATACTCATCCAAACTTTTCTTCATTTTGACCTCTGATTTTTGCAGTTTTATTAGTTCATCTGAATAGCTGTTTAAAGACTTTTCCATTTTCCAGCTTTTTGTTATTTGGGTGGATATACTTCTTCAATGTTTCATTTATTTTACTCAGGTCAGAGTACATTTGATTTTTTATTCCTTTAAATTATTAGAAGCCATCTCTTGCACCAAAGTTACAACTTGAACTCCTTTTTGTTGTATAGCCGCAGGATTCTTCCCAAGATCACAATGGTACAAAGGGATTTTGTTTCCACTCACAATTTTCATAAGCATGATAGCACTGGAAAAATCAGTAGATATGCTATCATAAAAATAGCTGGCTTAAGCAGACAGTGGAACTTGCTCTATCTCCCACCAACTCAGAACTCTTGAAGAAAACTTTTAGGAATAAAAATGCATTAATATCCTTGTTCTTCCTTTCTCAAATGCTGCAGCACTTCTCATTGTGTAATACATCTGCAAGAGTGATATAAAAATTCCCCATAAATTGGCTGAAAACATAATTACTCTGCATTTTTTCAGGCTCCCCTTTGTCTAAACTGCCATTCATCACACACCTTATAGGATTGCATCAGAACCTACATTATTTAACAGAACTTTGACTTTCAGTTTTGACCACTTGACTCTCACATCAAGCAGGACTTTTTTCACCTTTCTTGTTTCTGACATGCCTGACGCATGTATTCAGTAATGGCATGTTGACAAGGCTGCTCATTGGTGTGGTAGATGTATTCACACTTGCCACTCTTCCATTATCAACAGACACTTTCTTCACCACTGGGATCTTTTTTTGGTCCTGGCATGTCTGATGCAAGCATTAGTGATGACATGTTGATTAAACTACCCATTAGTATAGTAGTTAGATTTCCACCTACAGTACTAGTGACTTGACTTAATAAATGGCATGAGGAACTTAAAGGCTTGCAGAAGGAAAAAATACATTTTTCCTAGAGGAAATGTTTAGAACTATTTATGGAACCAGAATGTGGAGAATGGAAATCAGCAATGTCTAACCTGTAAGGTATGAATATACATGTGTGTGTACATTGCTAGGAGACTATATATTAGCGTCATTGCTCATATCTCCTCTACTTATGGGCAGAAAAAGAAAATTTATCCCATCTTCTGAGATATTAAAATGCTGCATCACATGCCTCAACTCCTTAATGCATAGCATTCTATATTAATGTTAGCGGTTTCTAGGGATGCTTTGTATCTTAGTTGTTATACTATAATTGGACACCATTTACCAGTTAATTTATGCACTAGGGATGTTTGTGATGGCATTAGGTGGCTGTAGGAGGCAGCAACCAGGAAGGAACAAAGAAGAAGAAAAGAAATGCCTTTGTTCAAAGAAAAACAAAGTAATGGAGTCTCTTATGGGTAAAAGTAGGTGTGTACTTCATTTGAAGGGCCAACCTTCTTTACTGTGGCAATAGATATCTGTGAAGTGTTTGGAGGTGTAACCTGGGAGTAGTATTGGAGGTGTAACCTGGGAGTAGTATTGAGTTGAGTGTCAACAGCACCGTTACACTACCAGGTAATGTGTTACTTCAGAGGGATCAGAAATGTGTCTTTTTGGAATTGTGTACATATGGGTTGCAGTGGATGTTCTTATGATTTTTTTTTCAGATGTGGGAGCAATGCAGGGATGTGAATGTCAGGGAGTTAAGTAGCATAAAAAGTGGAAGACAACAGAGGATGAAATATCAAGGTGGGTGTTGCCCACATGGTTCTCAACTATTTCAGATGTGCCCTCTTATTTTGTGTTTTGTGAACTCATAAGCACTGATTTACTCTGGCAAGAATAACGACATGAGTTCCCACTGTTTCTGCTTGGCATGTTAACCCTTGTTTTATCTCCATGCACTGCATTTCTCCCAGCAAATGTTACATTCCCCTCTGCCTTTTATGTTATAACCAGTGTGACAGTGTCCATTATGGTAAACATTTCAAAATATACATATATGACCAAAAGTAGAACATCTTCTAAATGCAGCAAAAACTTCCATGCACATAGGCATTTGCGAATGGCCTACAAGAAACTTGAATGCCATGGTCTGTATTTCTTATCCTAAACATATTCATGTAGTCTATATTTATAAATCCCAATATGAGATTTTGTTGACTATGCAAGCATATGTTATTCCACAGTGTAGGTAACCTTTGCAAACAAACCTTTCTACTATGTACTAAAACTGAAATCTAGAAGAAGGCTACATGATCTAGAATGAATTGTTAGTAAACTGTGCTGTAAAAATATGGATAGTCAGTGCAAACAAGGGGTTCCACAGTTTGGTTCTTGGCTGGAGTAATGTCTGCATAGAGTATGCATAGCCTTTCTGTGTTCTTGTGGGTTTTTTCCAGGTACTCTGGTTTCCTGCCACATCTCCAAGACAAGCAGTAAGTGGATCAGTGAGTCAAAATTGTGAGGGGTGTGTGTGTGCATGACACATAAGTGATTCAGAAGAAAGGCCTGACAAACAGCTTCTATTCTGTACTTGCCTGGTAAATTATGTGGTTGTTGTTGGCGTCATTATAGGAGTCCGATGTGACTCAGAAGCATTGTATAAATGGATGTAAGACGGGTATCATCACTGAATAACGTGAGGTAGGAAACAGTATACAGTTCTCAATCCTTTTCTCATATTCCATTTCCTACATTAGTAACAGCTTTGTAACGTACCATCAAACATTTCAAGTTTTACTAGATGCCTGGCAAATCCATAGCAACAGCAAAGTAAATGGTACAGCTGTTCTGCAAGTTATAAAGGAGGACTATCAACACCAATAACGGACGTGCTAATCCATCCCATCAGACAATATTGGCAATCAGTTAAGCAGCAGTAATCACAAATCATGGTTGTTTGAGTGACAGTCAGTCAGTCACTGTTTGTGTGTTAGGAAATGTAGCAAGGCAACAGTAAAACAGTTTGACAAAAGTTTAACAATTGATATTAGTTAGATGCATAACAGCTCTTTGATCAGACTGAAAAAGATCTTTTTTCAGAGTTGTGAACTACAATGATTCCTTGCTACAGTTCCTATTACACAAACCTTGTCTGACTTTAAGGAGTGAAGCTAATAGAACAAATCTGTATATATTGAAGACCATATTCTTGTTTCTGAAGTCTGATAATTTATTTTCCTTGATTCTCAACTTCTAATTGTTTTTGGAGGGGTGATGCAATTCTTACAAAGACATGTTATATTCAAAACGTGGGTATTGCCATTGATATAAGCAGGCAACTCATATGTTTGCTGATCAGTTAGATATGCTTTCTAAAATAAGAAGATGCACTTCAGCTGCATTTCTTAGACCACTGGAAACTGTATGGGTAAAGTGAACAATTCTGTCTACAGCTGTCCAACTGTAGTGGGTTATGCAAACAAACCTAATAAAATGTTTCTCCAGAGTGTATTGGATATAACTACGTTCTTCCATAAAGCCAAAGTCAATTTTTTATATCTCAATTGACAAAGAGAAAATAAAAAAAAGTTTAATTTGCTATACTAGGCTCTAGTCTCAGAAAAAGCCATTTCTAAGTAATATGCATTAATACGTGTTTTTAGAAATAAAACATTCAGTAAGATCTGTTTCTTCTCCTCAATTTGAGCATCTTATATATCATTGCAAAATAATAACATATGGTCAAAAACATGGAAAATGTAATTTCTTACATATTTAAATATATATATATATATATATTATATATATATATATATATATATATATATGTATTATACACTATTTATGATCATCCACAATGCATATCTTACTTTAAAAAAATATATAAAATTTCTCATATATTCCTGACAAATAAACCTACCTGCCAAAAGAACTCTGCTGATATCTGACAGATTTACTAGGATTTTATCACCTCCAAAACAATATGGGATATTCTATAACAAAAACACGTATCAGCTGACTTTTCAAAATCTTATTTAATCTAGAGAATGGCTAGTTTTGTCTTTCCAAAAAAAATAAACACATTTCATGCACAGGTTTTAGCCATGCCTTTCATACCTGTTACATATTATATTGTAACTAATTGAATTAATATACACAATACAAACTGGGATCATTTTTTAAACACTGCAGATAAATATATATATTATCTTGTAAGTTGCTTCCAAAGTTCAGAAACAAATCAACACTTTGTGAAATGCTGGGAAAGAATTTCATAGGTACAACACTTAACTGAACATGCTAGACATACCTTAATTCCTTCCATTCAAAGTCCATAAATCTTAAGTTTGCTAATGTGTAGTATGCTGTCTCCCTCAAAAAAAAAATCACCTTTTTCATGCAATTGTGTTATTGTAGGTATTGTAAGTCTACTTTTTCAGTTTGGACTTGTCCCAAGATTTGAGGACCTTTAGAGAAATTATTAGCAGCTGCAGAAAGTTCTGACAAGTGTAGAAACCTCTGTATTATAGTACTACGTGTGTCTAGCATACAAAGCGTCCTTTGACTGAATACTAATCCATTTACTGCACATGAGCAAGTCAAATGGCATCAGAAATACTTGGTCTAGGAATATAAACCTCTTCTGCAACTTTAACAGAATGGTTTGGAGGAGCAGGTATATTTTGCAGAGGATATCACTGCTTTGGAACAGACTCCTCATCTAGGTAAAACAATGTTCATCCCTGTCCATATTTATTTATTTATTTATTTACATGTGTTTACTGGGTAGTATCCAGCTGGGCCAGTGACCCATTTTTAGCAGACATCCAGGGAGAAAAGCTACAAGACAAGTATTAGACAATTTAGTTAGTGATGGTTGAAGTTAGTCATGTTACATACATGATAGTGGAAAAAGATTTTCATATAAAATATAAGATGATAAGACAGTTACATACATGGTAGTGGAAGATACTGTTTCAAAGACCATAGAAAAATTAATTACAGGAATTTTTTTTAGAGAAGAACAGGTATAAATATAATATAAAGTAAGTATCACTTTTTTTTAGAGAAGAACAGGTAGGAATAAAATATAAAGTAAGATATCACAGAGTGTTAGAACAACATAAGAAAGAGGGTTATACAATGTAAGCTATTGGGTCAGTCAGGTTTTGGGGAGGGGGCCTGGATGGGTGCAGGAGCATAGCTAATGGTTTTGAAAAGTGTTCTTTTAGTAGTAATTCAAATTTGTGATCAGGGTTGCTAAGTATTTGCTGGGGGAGTAGGTACCAGGATTTGGATATTTTATTAGAATAGAGATTGTCACTATAGTAGTTTTTGGACTTAATTACTTTTAAGCATAGTTTGTCTGATGATCTTAGGGACCAGGGATTAGTATTAGGTTCAACTAGGTTGGAGAGAGCTGGGCAGAGATCAGGTTTGTAAATTATGTTATATGCAATGTTGAGTTGGTTGAGAGTTAAAAGGTTAGGAATTTCCAGCCAGTTGAGTTGGTAAAGTGCAGTACAGTGGTGGGATTTATGAGGCTGGTTAATGGTGAACTTGGCTATTTTGTTATAAGAGCTCTCAAGGTTATTTAAGTCAGTAAAACAACTCCCAAAGAACAATATAAAATGTGAAGTTGAGCAACCAGTCACAGGCAATAAGAAAAAAGAGCCAGACCACAATTCCTTTAAGTTTTTGTTCGTTTAATACAACAATACAAACTTCTTCGGAAGAGTCTTCAGTCAGTCTTACTTAGGTTGGTAAAGCTTTGAGAGCAGTAAAGGAGGGTGGAAAGTAGGTGGGATCTGGCAGTAGAATGTCTGGCATAGCTGGTTAAGAAGGGTTTGGCTCTATAGAGTGATCTACATTTAATGTGCACTTTCTTAATTGTGATTGCTATATGTCTGTCAAATTTTAGGCATTCATCTATTGTTACACCAGGGAACCTAGTTTGACTGACTGGTTTGATTACTGGGTTTGAGAATGAGTTGATGATTAGTTAGGTATTTTTCAATGTTTTGGAGATTCTTGTGTTTTTACTTGTAGTTCTTGGAGTGAGGGGGCAGAGCAGATAAGAGAGGTGTCATCTGTGTATTGAACAATAGTAGCTAATCGGGTGGAGGAATCAGGTTCATTAGTAAATATGATAAAGAGCAGAGGTCCGAGGATTGAATCTTGGGGTACTCCCACAGAGATGGGTGGGGGGGTGGCCGTTTGTTTTCCCAACTAGTGGATTGCTGCCTGTTTGAAAGATAGTTTTGAAACCAAGTAAGGGATGTTACTCTAAGGTTGTAAGTTGCCAGTTTGTTGAGCAGCAATTGGTGAGATACAGTGCCAAATGCTTTAGACATATCCAGGAGGACAGATGCAACTAATTGACTACCATTTTTGAATAGGTTTACAGTCTTAGTGAAGCTGATGAGTGCAGTGGTAGTGCTATGTTTTGATTTGAAACCTTGCTGTGAATTAGATAAGAAGCAAATGGAGTGAAAAAAAAATAACGTGGTTGTGAATTACTTACATGAATTACCATACAGGGTGGTTTCAGATATCTGAGCCAAAAATATCAGGCAATATTACAATTTATGCACTTGTTTCTGCCCAGTAGCCCCTTAGAAAATTAAAAGCTTTAAGTGTTTTAAATGGAACAAACAAGAGCACTGATTCGTACTTTTACTGAAAAATAGCATAACACTGTAGAAAGCAGACTATCTACTTAATGAAAAATGACACGATTTTCATAGAATTTGGCATTTTAGGTCAACTCATTCATTCACTCTAATTCATATTTCTTCTTATAATTTAATGTCTATAAAAACTGTTATTTTACTTTATTAAGTGTTGTGTGCTTAGAATTTGTTTTTTATTGATGAAGGGGAAGACAAATGGATAAGAGTTAAAAGTAAAAGAAATTCTATTGTGAAGAGAGTGAAAGATAGAAAACTCAAATTTAAAATTATAGGAATACGATGAAACAAAAACAGAAAAGGATAAAAGCAATAGAAAATTTCCACAAAGTAAGAATCCTATCCATAAATGTGAACAATAGAAAGAATGTTTAAAAAGTTAGGAGGGTTGGAATGGTGTAGATTGTTAGATATATATATATATGTATATATATATATATATATATATATATATATATATATATATATATATATATATATATATATATCATAACATTAATAGATGTAAAAATAATAACAGAGGAAGAAAGAATACAAGTAAATGGGTTATGGGAAGGCAAGGTTGTATGGAACATAGAAGAAAAATGCTCAGGAATAGCAATTTTATGTAAAGAATGTATAGCAATTCTGGATTACACATTAGCAGTATAAGGAAGAATATTGATATTAAATATAAAGATGGAAGAACCAAATCTATAGTGATTACACTATATACATATACCGTACTGAACGAGAGAAAGATTATGTTTATAAAAATACTTGATTATGTTAGTGTGAATATTCAAGTATTAGAAGTGGAAGACTTCAACTGTGATTTAAGGCATAGGAGAAAAAAGGGGTAAATGTATAGGTCATTCCATATATGTTCAATAGTGACAAAATGTATTTATAGAAAAAAAAGACATCTGACATAAAAAAAGGAGTAATTTGAGAACTGAAATTGATTATTTTATAGTACCAGAGAGTCTAAGGATATTACATCAAGGAGTTAAAATTATAGGTTTTTCAGACCATGTAGCAATGTGGATAGTGATTCAAGAAAATATGTTATATAAAATAGGTAGAGGTATAAAAAGAATTAAGGAATCGGATTTAAATGAGTATGTAAAGGGAATAATATATCAACTATGGTTAGATCATATAAACATGAGAAGATTTTATAAATATTGGTCAAGTTGGTGGACTAATCTAAAAGACAAATATAGAAAAGAAGTATTGGAATAGCAAAGGACAAAAATAATGCACGATAGTTGCAAATACAAGGAAATCAGTAACCAAGTTTGCGGATTAATCTAAAAGAAAAATATAGAAAAGAAGTACTGGAATGGCAAAGAACAAAAAAAAATTAACTGAAGATAATAAAGAATGAAGGAAAATATTACAATGATAGAATTTAAAAAAAATGTGTTGAAAACAGTAAATATGGAAGCAGCTACAGGTTTAGACAGACTTGAATATCTAATGCATAAGGATATGCAAGAATGGCAAAAAGAATATTTTTTAGAAGTGATGAGTGAATGGTTTGAAAAAGGGGTAAATGATGAAAAAAATATGTATGGGTGCAATGAAATGTCTATGGAAAAAGGGAGAAAGAACAGACATAAAAAAATTGGACACCACTTGTATTAAACAATGTTGATAATAAGATTTTTAAGAAGACAGTAGAAAAATAATAATAAGGCTAATAAGCTACTAAATGAAACAATTTTTGAAATAAAAGAAAAAGGAAGTCAAGAACTTTTAATGATAAGAGAATTCATACATGATGTAATAAATAACAAAACATTATTGAAAATATTAGTAGTGGATGTAAGTAAAGCATTTGATAAGATACAGCATGACGCATTATGGGAAAATCTGAAAGAATATAATATAAGTAAAAGAATAATCAACATTTTGAAATCACTATATAACAAACATAAAGTGAAATTAGTGGTTAATGGCTGGTTAAGTGAGATGCTAGAAATAAAAAGTGGTATTAAGCAAGGATGTCCAGAAAGTAGTATTGTGTTTGCATTAATTATGAATGTGGTCATTACTAAGATAAATGTAGTATTGGAGGAAACTAAATATTGCACATCAGAGGCAACTCAGATTCCAGTAATGTTTTATTATGCAGACAATCTAGCAGTTGTAAAAAATAAAAAAAATGGATGGGTATATCTATTAAGACACTTGACAAAGAATTAAGAGCTTTGGCTTTGAGTATTAATGAGGATAAGAGTAAAGGACTGGGATTCTCAGGAAAAACAAAAGGTATTCAGTTTTTAATAAAGAAGAAATATAATTTTTTGGTAACAAGCAACAGAGACTGACACAATGGAAGGACATGATACACAAGATAAAGAATATTTATATATTCTGGAGAACATTTAAACTTGTATATAAGAAAAAAGCATGATGTTCTTCATCTCACATTGCTGCAGTCCTTACATATGGGTAGTCCGCTGTCCTCGGTCGGCCCGAATACCAAAGTATAAGGCTGACGTCGGTCAAGGCGCTTAAAACTGACATCAGGACGTCAGGGTACAAAAGCGCATGACCGACGTCATATCCTCAGTCTTTTTTGCCGCATGGTCCAATGCAGAAGCAGCGTTGCAAGTGCCTCGGCGTTCTGAAATTTTTCGAGTTCGGAGTTTCAGACCGAATCAAAGTTGGCTAAGTACCCCATTGGGGAATATTTTGTTTTTTTCTTGCCTCAGTGTTTTACCGGATGTCAGAAAAAGTGAATAACTGTATTTCTTGTGGAAAACAGATACCGCATAGGGATTATCATTCTTTGTGTATTCCTTGTTTGGGGCCTGAGCACGACGTTGTTGGGTGTCGCTTTTGTGCTAGGTTCAATAAGCGCACTATTAAGCGAAGGTTAGATTGTGCTAGGCTGGTCTTCGGGAAGCGGTGCAATTATAATATGCCGTCGGATTCTCCGGCGCCCGCTTCTTCGAAGAAGCGCAAAGACAAAGCAGTTAAACCCAGGCAAGAAGAGTCGTCCATTCTGGACGTCGGTTCTTTAGAGGCGTCAGTGGAACCGGTGGTTCCGACGGACACTTCTCTGGAGTCCCAGGGGGAGACTTTGATATTGCAGGATGTGGCCTCTCAGGAGGCAGGTCAGGCTGAAGGGGCTTCCCAAGTTACTGTACTCCCCTCCCTTCCTAGGGTGGTTAGGCCCTCTCCTTCTGTTTCCAAGGCTTCTCCCAGAGGCAGGCCAGGTTTAGCTTCTGTTGGTGTCACTCCTAGTGCAGCAGAGTCTGTGCCCAAGAAGCACATGCTTAAAATGGCAGAAGATTTGATTACTCTGATTAGGGGTTCTTTGCCCCCTCCTGATAAGAGGCCTAGGGTGGAGCCAGAGTTGGGGAGTTTTGAGCAGGCTTCGGATGTTTCTGAGTCTTCGGCTGAAGACTTGCAGGAGTACTCTCCTTATTCTGATTCTGATGCAGATGATTCGACTCCTTCTGCTTCTCCTCCAGAGGATTTTTCTTTTCAGAGACTCTTCATTCCATGAGGGAACATTTTAAGTGGGAAGGTCAGGACTTCTCTGATTCCAGGAAAAGGCTTAGGTAATTTTTGCTTTTGCCCCAGCATAGGCCCTTGGCTATACCTCCTGTTCTGGATGTTGTGGAAGATGTGTTTGCAGAGGCTTCACTTAATCCTGATTCTCTGCCTCCTGCTCCTGTTAAACCGGATAGGTATTACAGGGTGCCTGAGGCTCATAAATATCTTTATAAGAGTCCTAGGGCGGACCCAGAAACTGTTAGTCAGGGACCTAAGGGTGTCAAGGCCTCTGTTGTAAAAATCCGGTTCCTCCAGATAAAGAGGCCAGAGCTTTGGATAGATGGGGAAAGAAAGTCTATACTTCTTCTACCCTAGCTATGAGGGCTTTGAATTGCCAGTTTCATATGTTGAAATATCAAAACTATCTTCTTTCTCAATTGAAGTCTAAGGTGGATGCTCTGGCGGAAGGCATTGAGTGTAAAGAGTTACAAGATTTGGTGCATGTTTCAGAGCAGGTGGGTAAGCATTCTTTACAATGTGGTTTTGATGCTGTACAGGCCTCGTCTAGGGTGGCTGCCACTGGTTCAGTTCTTCGCAGGCACGCATGGCTGAGGGATCAGAATTTATCTGACCATGTTAAGACAAGGATTTTGGATGCTCCTTTACAGTCTGATGTGTTGTTTGGTTCACCTGTGGAGTCAGTCTTGAAGAAAATGGAAGACAAGGCTAAGTCCATGCAGGCTGTTAAAGATTTTTGCAAGTACAGCCTCCAAAGTTTAGTAGGAATTGGCCTGCTAAGGGGTGGACGTATCCTTCTTATGATTCTCAGTCTAGGGGTAGATCTAGACGTGGTAGGGGCAGAGCTCAGAGTTCTTTCAGACCTAGAACAGGGAGTTCACCTGCACAATCTTCGGGTGAGGGCAGGGGCCAGTCCTTTCGTAAACAGGCCCAATGACCTACCTTTTCAGCTGCCAGATCCTTCTTGTCTGGCAGCTCCTTTGGGAGGAAGGTTGGCACTCTTCAAGGAAAATTGGAATTTGATTACCCAAGACAAATGGGTATTGGATATCATACACCGAGGTTACAAGTTTTATTTCCATACCTTGCCTCCTTTCAAAGGCATGCCGGACGTTCCTCCTCAGCAAAGACTAGAGGCTCACAAACAAATTTCTCTGCTACTTCAAATAAGGGCCATACAACCGGTCCCTCTGCCAGAAGTGGGCCTAGGATTTTATTCTCGCCTGTTCCTAGTACCAAAGAAAGGGAACACGTGGAGACCAATCTTGGATTTATCTATCCTCAACACATATCTGGACATTCCCAAGTTCAAAATGTTGACGTTACAACAGCTTTTACCTCTGCTGGGCAAAGATCACTGGATGGTGACTCTGGATCTCAAGGAGGCTTACCTTCATGTTCCTATCAGGCTCAGTTGCAGAAAGTATCTGCGTTTTCAGGCTGGGACTTCTCATTATCAGTTCTCTGCATTGCCCTTTGGCTTATCTACTGCGCCCAGAGTGTTCACAAAGGTTCTGGCTCCAGTGATAGCTTTCTTCAGGCTAAGAGGAATACAGATATATCCTTATTTGGACAATTGCCTGATTCTGGCTCAAGGAAAGGACAGTCCTTCAAGCCTTGGGGTTCATGGCATCTTGTATTCTGGTGCTTCCCAATGCCAAACTGCATATGAGGAAGCTACAATGGTATCTCAAAAATGTATGGACACAGCACTGCCAAGATATGGACACTGTCATTCAGATAATACCTTGCATTCAAAAGGAATTTTTGTGGTGGGCTCAGGAATGTCACCTAAACAAGGGACTCTCTGTGACCCGGCCAGAGGCGAGTCAGATTCTAACGACAGATGCCTCAGACAAAGCTTGGGGAGCTCATCTAAATGGAAAGTGGGTACAAGACACGTGGCCTGCCAGACTTCAACATCTACATATCAACTTGAAGGAGATGTTAGCAGTCCAATTTGCATTAATAGCTTTCAAGGATTTACTTCTTCCAGGGCAGGTGTTGGTTCTAACAGACAACACAACTGTCATGTGGTACATCAACAAGCAAGGGGAACATTCTTACCCTCTATGCAGACAAGCAATGATTTTGTGGGAGACTGCTCTCAGTTTACAGCTAAATCTTCAGGCAAGGTTTCTGCCGAGCACAGAACTCCTTAGCAGATGTGTTGAGCAGACAAATTATGGATCCCCACGAGTGGAAATTGGATCCTCATGTATTTCAGAAATTGACAGTGTTATGGGGAACTCCAGACATAGATCTGTTCGCTTCTCCACTAAACTACCAGCTGCCAAAGTTTTGCACAAAAGGTTTCATCCCACAGCTTGGAAAGTGGATGCTCTCTCATTCAATTGGAGCAATCTTCATGTGTATGCCTTTCCACCTCTGCCTCTCCTCCCAAAGGTACTCCTGAAGGTCAGACAGGACAAGCCAAAGATGATTTTAATAGCTCCAGATTGGCCTCGACAGCACTGGTACCCATTACTGAGAAGTCTGGTACGGGAGCCTCCATGGCCTTTGCCTTCGATTCCACACCTGCTGTCTCAGGAGAACAGTCATTTACTCAATGTCAAACTTCACTCTCTACATCTAACAGCCTGGCATATTCTGTTTTAAACCCTGGAGGGTCTCAGCTTCCACAGCAAGTTTTGAATGTTATTTTGGAGGCCAGAAGGCCTAGTACAAGGAAAGTGTACGCAGATAAATGGAGGAGATTTTTATTTTGGAGTACAGCAAAGGAATTTGATGTTTCTAAGCCTAATTTAAGTGTGGCTCTTCAATATCTTACTGAGTTACTGGACAAAGGTTTGTCCTTCTCCTCTATTAAGGTTCATGCTGCAGCAATTTCTGCTCACTATGACTGTGACCCGCCATTGTTTTCTCATCCTTTGTTTAAGCAATTCCTTAGAGGGGCAAAGAATATAAGAGCCCACGAGAGCTCCTACTCCTGCTTGGGATCTCAATTTTGTGTTGGAGAAACTCACTCTACAACCTTTTGAGCCTGCAGCTACTGCCGAGTTGAAATATTTATCATGGAAGACTGCTTTTTTGTTGGCCATTACCTCTGTGAGAAGGGTTTCTGAATTACAGGCCCTTATGGCGGTTGAGCCTTTCTTAATTTTCCATAAGGATAGGGTATCTTTGCGTACTAATCCTTCCTTTATGCCTAAAGTGGTTTCTAGTGTGGCTTTAAACCAAACTATTCATTTGCCTACTTTTTATGCAAACCCCAAAATAAAGGGGAAAAGATTTTGCACACTTTGGATATACACAGGCAGTTGCGATATTATTTGAGCAGAACTAAAGGGTTCAGGCAGTCTCAGCAGTTGTTTGTTTCATTTGCTTTGGGTTCTCAGGGCAAGCCTGTTTCAAAACAAACTATTTCTAAGTGGATTGGGTTTTGTATTGCTTTCTGTTATTCCCATCATGGTAAGGAGATTCCAGCGGGGATTAGGCCTCATTCCACTAGGGCTACTGCCACTTCTACAGCTTTTTTAGGGGTGGCAACTAAAGATATTTTGGAGGCAGCTACTTGGAGTTCAGTGCATACTTTCTCTAAGCATTAACACCTTCCACTTTACTCTAAATCTAGGGCTGGTTTTGCCACTGCAATTTTACAGGGCATTTTGGCAGCTCCTAATGCTTTATAGTTTTGCCATCCTCCCTTACCTCTGCTTTGGGATTCTACCCATATGTAAGGACTGCAGCAATGTGAGATGAAGAACATAGTACAGTTTTGTACCTACCATAAATGTAGATGTTCGAAGATCCACATTGCTGCAGTCCAATTTACCCTCCCTCCTTCCCTCTGTAGTTAGAGGCGGTTGTGTGGTTTGGGTTGTGAATATTGTAAATATTGTAAATATTGTAAATAGGATTAGTGCAGGGGTGGTTGTTTGGTTTTTTGCTGTCTTTTGGTTTTGGCCTTTCTTTTTAGGGCCTTCTGACATCTGGGGCAAGAAAAGACTGAGGATATGACGTCGGTCATGCGCTTTTGTACCCTGACGTCCTGATGTCAGTTTTAAGCGCCTTGACCGACATCAGCCTTATACTTTGGTATTCGGGCCGACCGAGGACAGCGGACTACCCATATGTAAGGACTGCAGCAATGTGGATCTTCGAACATCTACATTTATGGTAGGTACAAAACTGTACTTTTAATTCAGTGATATTAGGTAAAATGGCACATCTAGTAAGTGTATTTCTGATACCACCGGAAAGTGAAAAAGAATTATTGACTGGGGGGAATTTAATAAAGCTTACACAAACTGTTTCCTTTGTAGGCACAGTGGCACACTGCTTACATGAAAGTAAGCAGGTGTGGATCCAAGAAACAGTGCTGAATGGCACGCATGAGCGTATCTACACTAAAATATCTGTGACATGCAAATCACCTGATAAGCAGGTGAACTGCATGCAAATAAGGGAGGTAGAGAAATCCAGGAAGCAGACAGACAGTCCAGCAGACCCTGTGTTGGTGTTCATAGTTTACAAGGAAAACTTCCATGTACAGGATGTAAAAAGAACAACAGGGGCCATAAAAGGGCAGGTAGATTGGCAGAAATAGCATAACAGATGCAAATATGTGCAAAACTATCCAGAGTGTATCTAAAACTGTATGGAAAATAATTTAAAATAATTTATTTTTTTAATAATTGAGGTATGTTTGCATGGCTTGCTACAGTGTGCAAAAAAGCTGAAAAAAAATCAAAAATAGTGTAAAAATCAAAGTTATTAGTATGTGACAGTAATGTGTTATGGGACCCTACATGGAGTATCTACAATGGTGGAATGGTTATGTTGCTAAGGAGGCAGTGCCTGGAACTGTGTAGTTTCCAAGTTGTTTGCACAGATACCTATGCAAATGAGCTGGGGTTACTGAATGGCACAAATGGGTATCCATGTCCGCAGATCCGATCCATGTAGGCACAGAACTGTGTTGGTGTCCACAGATGAGGTTGCTGACATCAAAGGGGAGTGTGTCTGAGGACTTGTAAGCTCATTGGAGCTCAGCGGTGCCTGTTTGTGGGGTGCACCACTGTGCTCAGCAAGGGGGGGGGTGTGCACTGGCTGCTAAGTCTTCTTTGCCTTCAGGGCGCATGTTTCATTGGGTTTGAGCGTGTTTGCATGATGCGACACCCTGCTGAACATAACCTTTCATGGGGGCATGTACACTGAGTGCTGAGCACTGTTTACCTTTGCAACACGTGTTTCAGCAGCATGCTGCAGTGCTCACCAAGGAAGGCTGTTGCAAAAAAGAAAGAGAATTGTATGAGAAAGACATGATATCTTAATTACTGATGACCCTCATTTCACGTAAACTAGGGCCATTAACAGTCCTTAATGATGTACTTGGCAGATGGAATGCATCATAGGTAGCCAATATCACAGGCTGAACCTACAGCAGAGCACTATAATTGATTCATACACCCTACAATCTGATTTCATCCCCATACTCTGCACTAGTAGAGTACACACTTGGGAATTTTAACTGAAGGAATGCTAGGGGGTGCTGCAAGTCTTCTACATATGTATGTGCTAGATGCTAAGGTCAGTGCTGCTGCTGGCGACTGTAGGCCTAGACTGAGAAGGAGAAGAGTGTTCAGGCCCAGGATGACCTTCCAGGAGTTACAAGAGCTGGAGATTATAGAGTGCTACAGTATGGACAGGGTCATATTACAAGAACTCAGTGACCTCTGCCGACCCCAACTCAGACCCAGAGCCAACAGAGAGGAACCCATCCCAGTGGAAACAAAGGTATGTGTAACTCTTAGGATACTAGCCAAAGGTACTTTCTAAAGACCAACTGGAGACATGATGGGGTCTCACAGGCATCAGCATCCAGGGTACTCCACCAGTTCCTGGATGCCATGCTACCACATGCCAGTGAACATGTTTATTTTCCCCTTACCCCTGAGCCGATGGCCAGCAGTAAGCAACAGTTCTACCAGGTAGCACACTACCCTGAGGTACTGGGTGGCATAGGTTGCACTCATACACATCAAAGCACCACCCAGTGAGGAGGGTAGAATCTATGTCAACCGCAACGGGTATCACTCCAATTGCCAGGTCATGTGCAATGTCCAGGGCATAATCATGAATGTGTGTGCTGGCAGCCCTAGCAGTTATCATGACTCCCATATCTGGCACACATCACAGCTGTACCAGATGTTTGTTGGGGGGACACCCACACGGCCATTTACTAGGGGATGCCGGCTATGCACTGGAACCATGGATGATGACACCCATCAGAAATTCACACACACTCAGAAAAGAATGCCCTAATGAGGCACACTCACAAACTAGGAACATCATAGAGCGTGTGTTTGGGCAGCTGAAGTCATGGTTCCGGTTCCTCGATATATCTAGTGGAGCCTGCAGTACTCTCCAACCACCTGTGCACACATGTTCTCAGTATGTGCTATGCTACACAATATGATCCTGTGGAACAGCTGCAGCAGGATCAGCAAAGGGAAGGGCTACACAGTCTCCACCAGTGCTTAGGTCACCAGAGCCATACCCACAGGGGGATTCCAAGGAGGAAACCCCTGAGGTTGTCCCTGTAGGCAGACTTAGGCATGCTCAGTATGCCCTGGCCTTAACCAAGAGACAATGCATAGCACATGCACTGACAACATAGGACCCTAGGGACTGACACCTTACTCTGACTCACATACATATTAGTAAAAATGATGCCAGCCAGCCCACACAACCTGTACCTAACCATGTATGTCTGTGTAGTGCATGCATCAGACAGAATCAGCCCCGAACTACAGGTCTGCCAACTGCTGCATTTGCAAGGTAAGTCACACACCTATTCACCACTTGAAGGAGTACTAGCATGTGGCAGCATATGTATGGACCTGCCCCATGTATGCAAAGGAATATAGTGGGCTACTGAGCTAATTGGGAAGATCTAACAGCCTCTTGGGACAACAGGTACTCTCTCCAATAGTATGTGCTCCATAATATGCACTAGGCCACATGGCTTACAAGTCCACTACATTATGCAAGGGAGATGTCAAACCAAGGGGTCAAACTACAGTTGCACAAACTGTCCATGCCAGCAGACCACGGGCTGCTCATCCCCCAACAACACATCAGTGTACTCATACAACTGCTGTAACAGTAAATCTGCAATGATATATCAGTAGATCAGCCAATTCCAGGGCTGTGACATAGAACCTGGCCACACGTTCTATGTCTCAAGTAATGCAGCTGCCCCACAGACTTGTCATACCCCTCAATCTGTTACTGCATGAAAGTTGGACAAAAGCAGAGAGAATGGGGGGACACAGGGCCAGAACTAGAGACAGACATTCAGATGTTCTGATTCTCCTAGAAGGTGGCTAGTATGAAAGCAGGTTGCATCAGTACAGCATATCTGAAGGATATAAAATCCAACACTCAAATGTTTGTCTGTAGTTAGTGCTATTCACTGACTGCCTTATACAACATTTTACTGGAACACCACAAAATGTATGGAGGGCAGGCCAGACATATGGGGTGAAATGCTGGAAATTATGAAAAAAAACTGTACAGTGAGAGGCATACCTCTCAACTGTAAAGAGTTTTCCCTCATATATATTTGGTCCGCTGTTCATAAAATTGTGATTTTCTGGCAGATTAGTGGCATATCATTATGGAGTGAAGTTAGAAAATAATGACAAGCATTTGAGTGTCAGACATCATAACTTCAGTAAATTCATGCTAAAGCAAAACCTGTTATTCTGTCACATTTCTGGATAAAAACCTCAGGACACACCACGAGAAGTTCCAAATTCTTTTTATTCAGTAAAAAATGTAAAAAAGATAATCACTCCCTTCACATGGACTTATATTAAAGTCTGAATTGGACCAGTCTTGGTTACATGAGAAATGTAGATCATGCTGATACATGAATGGACTTTTATCTGTTAAACTAACTTCTTAAGATTTTACACACTGGAAGTGATGGTGATTTCTCTGAGATAGTAATAATGTTTACCTATCAATCAAGATAGGTTTCAATGAGACAAAACTATTGATGCCTGGATCCATGTGTGCTCCTGTCTTGAAGATCCATTTCAATTCTAGTTTAGCTGGTCCAATTCAGACTTTAATATAAGTCCATGTGAAGGGAGTGATTATCTTTTTTACATTTTTTACTGAATAAAAAGAATTTGGAACTTCTCGTGGTGTGTCCTGAGGTTTTTATCCAGAACTTCTTGGTCCAATACGTTGCTGAAGGACACTTTGGAGATCGGATACATTGTTTTTTATCCATTCTGTCACATTTCTAAGTTTGTAAGTTGAATATGAAACAATTGTCCCTATGTTTGGGATTTTGTCCCACCTTTACTAATGGCTTTGTACAGATTTCTTGCTGTAAGAAGTTGAGAGGTATGGTGAGAGATATGTAGACTGTCTCCCTGTTGGAGGTGTTACATCATGTACCCCCTTCACATATTAATTACAGCACACAGCCGGGGAATACCATGGACAATGTCAGGGAAGTGCTGTACTGTGGAAACAGGTACAGCTGCCAATATCTGCCAAGTCTGTGACACAACTGTCATTCTGTAACACTACCACCAGTCCAGCATCATGCAACAAAGATAAACAAAGTGTACTTTGTAGTCATGACACATGCCAGCATACAGTACCTATAGTAGCCCACAACAAGTGGTATAGTATAACAATACTGCACTAAACAAGTACATGCCAAGTGATACAGACACCATGTGCATCAGACACATAGTAGCATTGCCCTGCATTGATGGCATGGATGGTAGGGATGTGGCACAGTGATCATCACATGCACAGGGTGTGGTGTGGGAGTGCTGGTGGGCTAGTCTGTGCCAAACAGTTGAAAGCATGTGAGTGAGTCTGGAGGGGTGTGGGTTAGATGGGCTATGGAGAGGTGTCATGTATGTCTGTAGGTTACCTGCATGTGACAGTGGTGTTTGAGTGTGTGCATGTACACAATCAAGCCCATCGCTAGCCCTACACATGTGTATGTTGGACAGCTGTGGACTGTACATGGTAGAGTGGACAGTTCACTGTCTCTGACCATGAACACAGGAACTGTCTCTGCCAGGACTAGCACTGGCACCACCATGCCCAAGGTCAGATGTGGTGCAAGTACCTAATGATGACTGCAAAATGCTGGGGCTTTGCCCCCCATGGGACCACCAAGGAGCACGTGCCTATGCCCTACCACATTGTGGTTTGGACAGCACACTTCCCTCTGTAGCACTGGATGTAAGCCCACCATCTGTCCACTGCATCAGTGAACCATTCCAGGGTGTCCCCAGTGCAGTGGAGTGATGTCAGAATGTGCTGCATCCATAACCCTAAACATCCATCCGGTGTTGCATTCAAAATGTGCCTGGGCCTCCATGATGCCTGAAACATGCACCGAGTGACCTATGATGTGACACCTGTGACAGGTGGTGGATGGACAGCAGTCCACCTATGAGCACCCCTGTCAGTCCACCTGTGTGAGACTTCACCAGCTCTCTGGCTATGGTCAGTGTCTGCACTTACTGATGCCATAGTTGCAACACTGTCCTGTTCAATGTCACCACCCTCTGACTGTCCAATATCTGTGGCCTCTGAGGACTGGGTATGTGTGGGCATGCTGACTGTGTGCAGTGACAATGGGGGCAGAAGAGGGATGTTAACCTCTGGGACAGATTCAGCCCCAACAAATCCACCAGTGCCTCACTATGACCACCATCGACAGAGTTTGAGGAGACACAGACAGGTTGTGAAGGAAACCGACTCCAACCCCCCTACCCATCACCTGTGAAAACCTAGACAAAAGTAGCACATTACTACCTGCACTTTTATGTATGGTAATCCTCACAGACTCGTACAAATGAGTATCCACAACTGCATTCCAGTCACACATCTTCTCATCTCTGCTCCCATGCACAACAGACAACTTCACACCAACATACACATAGAAGTCAAGCCCTTTATAACATGCACATCAGCCACATCCAGGTAAAGTTGCCAGTACAATCTGCCCATAAGGCATGAAATATCACACTATACGTGATAGGCCTACACATAAAAGCCAGCACACCTATCTTGAGAATGATATGCCAGTACTAGTCACTGCCTCTGGTATGTAGCAATTCTTTTGTGTTTGAACAGGCATCTTGGAGTAAATGCCTCATGTTTACCAGGCTGTGTAGCTGCACATAACTATAAGTGCAGACATTTCAATGGTCATTCAAATACACACTTGTGACTAACCAGTGTAAGAACCATAGTTATCTGTTCCAGAATGGAACATACACATATTATACACTGGCTAAACACAACATTTCTACATAGGCAATATGACAGCCCTTAACTCTTATAGGGTATATATGATGCATACAAAATTGTATCACACTTACCAGGTACAGGACTATGGACTTGGGACACTCCTGATGGACCTATGAAAAGGTGAGCAAGGTGTATTCTCAGCACCACCAAATGTTGCAGCACTACAAGGTAATATATGCATATATCTACATGTACAGTGGCTACTGTGATACTGACTGTATTGCTGACATTCTGAGTATGTGTGCACAACTGTGCATAAACGCTATCCTCCATGCAGATAGACCTAACACCCATATACAGGTATGTATAGCCTGCCACAATGACTAATACAGTATTACACTGGTGAACACAGTATGCTTACCTGGACATTCCTCTGCTGTGGACATTGTGGCACCAACCTCAACAATGTATGTTGTGATGGATGCCTGGGAGCTGTTGTGTGTTCCTAAGTTTACCAGGAATTCCTCTGTGGCTGTGAGTGGATGTTCTGTCACAGGGCCTATACAGGTGGCGGCACGATCCCTGGCAACATCAGCTGCCCTTCATCGTGCAGCATTCAGCATGTCTGTTGCCCGGTGTTGGACCTGCTCATAGGTCCTGTCCTGTCGGCCAATCTGATTGACATCCCACACAAGGTCTGCCCACAATGCTGCCTGCTGCTCCCAATTATGCCAGCCCCTGGACAACAAGATCCGATGGTGGTATCAGAGTCTGAGTATCATGTCATTCTCTGCTTCTGAGAAGGGGGCATACCTTTGGTGGTACATGGTCCCTGAAAGTAAACAAAAGGGGAACACATTACAGACCAGATATGTGGACATCCAGTATGTACAGATCCAGCACACCTATAATGGCCTGCACTATCCACTGCTCCCTCACACATCATACCCCACAGTCTGGCAATGCTCTACTTTTGTGGATACTACCCAGATACTTATAATACTGGGGTATGTTCCTGTGTGCTGCGACAGATTCTGCTCTATGTTCCAGCACCCACAGTGCAGTCTACTGTGATGTGTCTCGCATGAGCAAACTCCCACTAATATGTCATATGGCCACTGCCAGACAATTAACAGTGTGCTATTACAACTGTATGGGGACAGTCCAGCAACACCAGTGTGCCACAATGATAGAAAACTATGCAAACCTGCCATAGTATATGTTCCCTGTAGGCATCATACCTCTCAACTATACAGATATTAGCAGACGGTCAGGATGTTTGCCTTATAGCTTTGGCCATTTTCATACTAACTTGTGGATCTCTGACAAATATTTAAACACTGTCACTAAGTTTGGGCCTTTGTCCCCCCATAAATTATGACTTTGTCCTTGTTCCAAACTGTAAGAGGTTAACGGGTATGTTAGGCATAGCAATCAACCAAACAGGGACATATGTCAACAGACACAGGGACCTAGCCAGAGTACATCAGGGGCATTCAGGGACACTTTTACAATGTTAGAACTATGTATGTGAGACAGTGACTGAATGGGGGGCTGAATAACAGTACACCATTTGACATTACAGGAGTGTATACCCTTACACATTTCCACTATATATTATTATGTGTACTCCATTACCTTTCCTACAACAGCTAATCATTGTAGGAGGGTCTGACAGGGACATAGCTGAGATGTAATTAACAATCAGGGACAGTTGAGAGGCATCCCTGTAAGTGTAGGACAGCAGAGTACTACTGACACATCATTACCATAGCTCTAAGACAGGATTACTGCTGTAATCTCTATTCCCCATACCTCCATCTTCCCATCCACATCCTGTTATATGGAGAAATCTATTACATACCTGCTGGAGTGCAATACTCCTTTTTTGAACTTTGCTTCTGGTATACTTTTTGAAATCCACTCTCCGTGTGAGTGAAGTCTCATACAGGGCTGTTCCCCATAAGCAGCTGCTTTCATTTTTAAGGAACTGCTCATTAGCAGGTAATTTCCTCTGCACCAGTCTGTGGCTGAGATTTAATTGTAGCCAAAACAGCTGAATTGCACTATCATTGGCCAATGACATGCCACCACATTGCAATGTATAAGGCCTTCATGTAAACGTAGGCCCCTTTCATAGTTGTTAAGATGGACATCACTGAGGTGTGGAAAGTACAGCATCACAGATGGTAGGTACCATAACTATCAACTGTATAGATATAACTATCAACTGTATAGATATACGGTGTATGTCCACAGTTTCACCTAATATGTGTGGTCAGTGTCCCATGACATAGTGGTCATCTTGCACTTTACTGGCAAACACTGTGTGCTGAGGTCAGTAAGAAAAGATACACACTTCAGTGTCAGACTTTGTACCCATCAGAATATGCATGCTAATGCATAGGTTCATACTAGGCTATCTGCCCTAGGGCATTTATAAGCCTAGCCAGAATGTGTTTGGCTTTCACCACCCATTTTAAATTAATTTTGCTATGCCCGTTTTTGAGGTTAGTATACTGTGCGTCTGTCTAACAGTGACACAGAAGAGATACCCGGGGTAAACCTACGATCTCCCATCCACTCATCAAGATTCCTCTTGAAGAGAGTCAATGAGGGACTCTTCCTAACCTGGACTGGGATTTTATTCCAGAGTGAAGGGAGCCTCTGGGTTATGAATCTGTCCCTCCAGCATGTCCTATTTATTTCAGTGCTGAGGTTCAAGTCTCTCGAGCACGTAGCTCGATGGGATTTGGATTTTCTGAGGTGCAGCATGTCCATTAATTCCGGGTTGGACATGGCTTTATACATCAGGCACAGATCGCCCCTAAACAGGCAGTATGCCACTGAGTAGAGCTGGAATTTCTTTAACCGGGCAGCATATGGCATCTGTTTGAGCCCTTTGATCCTCTTGGTGAGGTACTTTTGGGGTCTTTCCAGTTGCTGCAGGTGTCTGGTAAGCTACATCCCAAAAGGGGCATTGTACTCAATTATGGGCCAGATGAGGGATGAGTAAATAGGCACGACGACCTCCCCTGATCTAGATGTGAATCCCTTCATGATTAGCTGGGCTATATAAAATGTTTTTCTAACCACTTTGGCCACATGGTTGTCAAATGAGAGACTGCTATCAACTTGGGTCCCCAGGTCCCTAATTACTTCTTCTGTACTTAATGGATTACCACCTATGTGGTAATTTGTGGGCACTTTGTTTTTGCCACAGGGGATGACTATACACTTTTTGGTGTTTAGCTTGAGGCCATGGCTCTGGCACCAGTTGTCTGTTTCTATGAGGCCCTTTTGGAGGATGCTTGTGTTGGCTAGAGAGTCTATTATGGCACCCAGTTTGTAGTCATCTGCGAACTTGGTCAGCCACAGTCCTTCCATGTTGGCCTGTACCTCCGAGAAATATATACCGAACAAGAGAGGTCCCAGGACTGAGCCTTGTGGGGCGCCACTTGTAACTGGTTTGGAGTCTGACATGGCTCCAGCAATTCTAACCATGTGGGTTCTGTCCTTGAGCCAGTTTGCAACCCATTTAGTGACATAGGGGTTTATATTTAAGCTGGTGAGCTTATCTATAATGCCAGAGTGGGGTATTGTATCAAAGGCTTTTGCGAAGTCCAGGTAGGCTGTGTGGACTACCTTCCCCTCATCAATAGCCTTGGTGACTGTTTCAAAGAAATCAACCAGGTTTAAGAGGCAGGATCTGCCCTTAACAAAGACGAACTGGGTAGGATCCAGTGTCTGTAGGTCCCCAATATCTTTATTTATGTGGTCCATGATGATCCTTTCCATAGCTTTGCAGACCAAGCTAGTCAGGCTTATGGGGCGATAGTTTCCAGGATCCGTTGAGGCACCACCTTTGTGGAGAGGGACCACTGTTGCTGTACGCCACTCTTTGGGTACATATCCTGTAGTAAGGCTGAGATTGAACAGTAGTTTTATGTTTGGGTTTAGCTCTTCTTGGAGTTCATGTAGGATGCAGCCCGGGACACCGCCTGGTCCCATTGATGCTGTGTTGTCTGCTTTGGGGAGGGCGGCTCTTACCTGAGCATCTGAGATGTCAGGGGCAGCACTCTGCTGGGATAGATATTTGCCCTTTGGTGGGGAGAAGTTTGCGCTGAACCTGTCAGCTAGGATGTTGGCAATGTCTGTGGGTTCGGTGTATTTTTTGTCATTTTGGACTAATTCTGAACATATCTGGGAATTCCCACCCAGGTTCCTAACATAACTAAAGAAAGCCTTGTGATTATCCTTAGTGTCCTGTGCAATTTTTCTCTCGAACCTGGCCTTAGACGATTTTATGAGTGCCCATAGTTTTTTGCTAATACTGATCAGAGATGCCTTCCCTTTTTGGTATTTTGCTCTATCATTTAGTAGCTTCCTCCTTCTATTGTATAGTTTGTTTATGGCTGGGGTCCACCAGACAGGACGTCTGCCTTTGGAGGATTGGGTCTTGGTTTTATTTGGGATTCCATGATCCATGCATTCCTGAAGATGTTCATAGAATGCATTTATAAAGGATTCTGTGGTCTGGGCCGTATTTTCCACAGGCCCGGGGGCTTTGAAGGATTCCACCTCGGTTTTGAGGAGTGTGAAATTTGCTTTAGAGAAGTTTTTCCCTGTGGTTTTCTGGGCAGGAGGTGGGGTCGGGATGTGAATATCCATTGAGATTAGTTTATGGTCTGATCTTACCAGTGAGGGATACACTTCTGGTCTGGAGCATAGAGTCCCCATGTTGGTGATGATCAGGTCCAGTATGTTTTCCCCTCTTGTGGGAGTGGTAACAAGTTGTTCCATAGCATTTGAGTTTATAAATTCTAGGAACCTTTGGGTTAGGGTGTTGGAGCTAGAGTAATGCTCCCTGTCTATGTTAGGGTAGTTGAAGTCGCCCAATATAATGGTGTTTGGAGAGACCTTCATATTTTCCAGTGTTCTCAGGAAGGCCGAGTGGGGTTCCTGGGTTTGGGAGGGTGGTCTGTAGCAGGCTATAAACTGGAAGGCAGTTTTACCCACTGTTAGTTGCACATGGATAGTCTCTGATGCTTTGTGCTGTGCCACCAACCTGGAGGTGTGGGTATCTTTGACGAATATTGATACTCCTTCTCCTTTTGTGGTTCGGTCCAAGTTTTGGGGCTGAAAAGCATGGTATGAGGTATAACCTGGTAGTGCTGGGGTGCTCTCGGGAGCCTTGAACCAGGTTTCTGTTACTGCACAGATATTGATGTTCTCCATGCTAAGGAGAGTTTCGAGTGCATGCATCTTGAGGTTTAGACTTCTGGCGTTGAGTAGCATTACTCTTAGTTTCTTATCCCTTGTGATACCTATGGAGGTGGGTTTGTCTTTTGAGCCTTGCCTAAAAAAGGCACTATAGGGGTAGCAAGAGACTTTGCCAATATCCGAAAGCCCAGGGGTGATGGGTGCAAGCCGTCCATAGTGAAGCATCGTGGCTTGTTGAGCATGTCATCCCAGGCTGACAGGCATTGGATCCCCTTTGAATGACACCAATACTTAAGCCAATTGTTGAAATTGATCATCTTGTCTTCATATTGCGGCATCATTCTTGGTGAGGGTAAGATGCTACTCAAGGTCAGGGTCATACTGGCCTGGGCCACATGCTCAGAGAGCTCCTCTATGTCTCTTTTCATGTAGTCCAGGGAGGTACGTCTCAGGTCATTCACACCAGCATGGACAATGACTGAGTCTTATTTGTACTTGCCTTGGAGTGACCTGAGTGCTTGTGTTATGTGGTGGATCCTAGCGCCCGACAAGCAGCTCACCGTGACCTTCTCCTTGTTCAGCCTGGTGAGCGGGACGTCAGTGTGCCTCACGATAGTCACCTATTACAAGTGTATCAGGTGTGTTGTTTAGCCTTAAGAGCTGTGACTGTTCGGCACACTGGCTTTGTGAGCTATGTGTTGCATGTGTTTTGTTTTGGGGTAGCGGTTTCTTGGGTGTCTGCTTTGGAGGTCTCTGCTGCTTAGGCAGATTTTTATTTAGAGCCTCCGAGTATGTTTTTGTGTGTTTATGTGTTTGGTTTGCTGTCGTGGTAGGTCTATGTGAGACTGGAATTGTAGTGATTGTGGTTTCCTTCTCCTCCTGACTGGTTACGCCAGTACTGAGTTGAGAGAGCTTTGCCTCCAGTTTGGCTATATGGATGCATCTCTCACTTGTGTTGGAATTTGTTGGGAGGAGGAGAGGGTTGTCTGTGTACATGAGGCAGTTGTAACATTGCCTCAAGATTCCCAGATTCACCAGCTGGACCGGAGAGGAGATTGACAACTGACCTTTGGACATGCTAGAATAGTATTGGGAATTCCTTTATAATTGAAAAAAGGGCCAATGGGGAACAAGGTACTCAAGGGGAGTTTGTGAGGGTGTAGTGCTTTTAATTTTTTAGTGCTGACTTATATAATTGCTTTAGTGAGCAAGTGCCAGGTAACTTAAATGCAATGTGTTACAGGTAACTTAAATGCAAAAATGACAAACAGTAACTTTCTTTTAAGTGAAACAAGGAAATAAGTACAGTAAGCAATGCAGATATCACTAGGGATCCACAGAAGTGCTGAAAGTAGCTGTAGCAATAGCTGTAGCAATAGCTGTTAATCTGTCAACCTACTATCTTTGTAGGGGCACACCATTACACATGTCCCTATCTGTGGGCCTTAGCCTCCCCATTACATCTGGCTGTGTCTGAATCACTTATTCTAGGGGATTGGGAGGTATGGTAGATATGTAGCAGCTACCTTTACATTCAGCTGTGTATGCTACAGGCTGCAGCTGCTGCTGCAACCTAGCACACATAGAGGGGGAATGTGGACACTTTTGAAGACAGCATGCTGTACGTGTAACTGTGGCAGCTGTGGCAGCCCTGGCATTACAGCTGAGCTAGAGTAAGGGTACCCTGTACAGTCCAATTGAGGCATGTGATTAAGGTATATCTGTTATGCAACAGTGCCAATAACAGAGTAGTAGGCTATAGTTAGGCTATACGGATATGTGTAGTGTGTCTCTACCTGCAGGCCTTTGACTTGCAAATGTGGGTAGCAGCTCATTACCTAGCAGGACACTATACAGATTAGGATTGCATGACTCAATCATTACTTACTGTCTTCATAATAATGTAATTGAACAGCTAGACAAAACTGTATTTGAACCCAGGACTGTGTGTGGCAAAATGTACTGCATGCAAGGCATTTAAATGACTCTGCAAAAGCATATGTATTTGCAGGATATATGTGGACATATACAGGCTGTGGAAACCTTTCTACATCCATCAGTATGTGCATGGCTTTATATGGCTATATTTCTGCACTATAGTCCCAGTTTTACATGCATTTTGCTAATGCTGCTTTAGCAGGTGTCCTTCCAGAAGTTACTGATAAAAGGGCAGATATATCTGCTATCACAGGCCTCCCTTACATCCATTATTATGCTTTGGGTGTCTACTGGTATATAATTGCACCAGAGTCCAAGGTATACTCCCATTTTTCCCATTAGTTTTTATTTCATTTGCATGCCTAATGACTGTGTCAATCAGAATGTTTTGCTGGAAACACCTCTTTTACATCAGATCTATGTGGTCTGGTCAGTTATTGCAGTGGGCTGTAGGTGAGAAGGGCCTAGGTTTGAAACTTGACAGAGGTGTTCATTTTGTACAGGTGTCAGACTATGCAATAAGCACATTTAATCATTAAAGCTAATTTAAGCATAGCTAAGCGAAGCTACATGGCACTTGGCACATGCCCCTTTGCTTAGCTCCACACAAACCTGTGCTAAAAAATAAAGAAAAGAAAAAGGGGGTGATAAGAAAGTGGTGAAATTGGGGCAAGCAGGGGGAAAAACATAATGAAAGGCAGTTAGGGATGTGCAGTAAGGATGTACTAAAGACCCATAGCTATCCATATCTTGTACAGCAACAGCGGTGAATTTTGACAGATTTTGTAAATGAATTTGGACTCTCAAACCCCAGGGAGAGGGGTGAGGACAACATAGCTGTGTTTTCAAGCCAATTAGACCAGATTAGTGGTGGCCAGTGGACACGTGCAACATGGAGAGCTGTGTATGGGGCAATAGTTATTTGGGGGACAGGAACCTTTTTTTCTCTTTTTCAAGGTGACAGTGGAATGTAGGGGAAAGGACATAGGTACATGTGCAGAGGTAAGTTGGGTAGGAGAGGATGCATTTGTAAGCAGACAAGACAGAATACAGGGGTGGTGTATGACACAAAAGAGGGGTAAACACCTTAGATGGGCAGGGTGTTGTGAAACTAAGTCACACATGCCACCAGACAGCAGCAGCATGACTCACATCCCCACCCATGGGACAGCTGATACTGCTCTTTCACTGCCCCAAGGATCGCTGTGCTGGAAGCTGGGTGCCAGGGTGAAACTGCCACACCAGGTCGGCCAGCATGCTCTCAATCTGGCGCAGGCAGCATTCATAGCTCTGATTAACAATGCTGTGTACCATGATTGGCAATTGATCCTGGGTCACTGCAACCTCTCGGCCACCACTCTCGGGGGGGAGGCTGGGCCCCATCCACTGAGGCGGTTCCACCCAATGCTACAGGTAGTGCAGGGGCAGCAGAGGTGACATCATCAGACTGGGTCCCAGATATGCTAGAACCCAGTGCCACAGCCACTTGAGGCAAGGCATGTGGATCGCCAGGAACAAGCCTACCCTGAAGTACTGTGATAATGGAGTTATAGCAATAAGTATAGGTTAGTTATTAAGAAAACACTGTTAGTAATAACAGCATGGCAGAACATTAGCAATAATGAAATTACATATCCATGCAAATTATGTGTAATACAACAATCAATAACAGAACAGTCAGTATAACAGCATGCCAATAACAATTGCAGCATAAGGACAACAAAACAGGTAATTTAACAAGATATGTTAATATGCATCCATTATCATACATAATAACACATGCCCCAAAAAACAGTTAATGTAACAATATATGTTAGTAGTAAACCGTTACCAATGAATAACGGTAATAAATAAATGAAGATAAGGGGGTGAGGATTGAAAGAAAAGCAGTCCATTAGTAACATTGATGCTTACATCCTTGACAACCGTATTACTTTCTACTCTATGTGTCTGTATTTTCTTAATGTTTACAGTGAGTACACGTCTCCTGTAGCTGATGTAGCATGTACATACCTCTCAAGCTATATGCATGGGACACTATGGGCCAAACAGTAACAACTGTGGGTACACACCTACACAGAACACTTGCACATCAATTGGACCTGTATAACTAGCAAGGTGTTCTGTGGGCTGAAATGATGATGCTGTGTAATCTAGGTACTCATTGCCATGGTATTCCTGTAACAAGCAGATTACACACTATTGATTGCATAACGTAAAATCATGACACTTGAGAAACATGTATGTGTACAGTACAGACACTAAACAGCAGTCATGCCTTGGTTGGCAGGCATGGGAATAGAACCCAATAGCAACAACTTTTAACAGATACTCCAGGCATACAGCCATACTAGGATTACATGTATTATTTGTGACTGCACATTGCTGAGTTTTCACATTCTTGCTAATGATTTTAACAGTCTGGGACATCTAAATACATGATTGTCTACTCATAATATGGGCTAACTCACCCATTTACCTGTAGTTCCTGTGGAGAGAGACTTTGTGAGCATTACATGACTGCTACTATAATATTTAGTGCTACCCATCACTGGATTTGAACCCTGGTCTGTGTGCGGCAAAATGTAGCATACATAGAGCATTTAACTAACTGAAATACTGAGTTATTGCTGACTACTGACTGACTGATATCTGCCTAGAGCTTACCTGGAATAATTATGACCTGGCAGTACTACTACAGTGTTATACTAGACTGCAGTGACAGTAGAACACACATGCATGACATAAAAGAATAACACAGATAGTAGATGCACTACATATCAGTCTAACAATGCTGGAGTACACAGTTAATTGTTAGGGCATTGAAATATCTGTGAAGACAACAAAAATATCAGATCATGGAGTGGGCTACCACTCCCATATACTTTGCTTACCTCATGTTTGTGGATGACAGAGCTTTATGTGATCAATATTGGCCTAGAGACAGCCTTGAACGGTGCTATATGTGTTGAACAATACAATTAGCAGCCATTAGATTTGCATTCTACAGTTATATACTTGACAGCAGCATCTTACCTTACAGCCTGAATGCATACAACTCTACTGCAATGGTTACAAGACAATCCTGATTGTACACCATTTTCCATGGTGTTATTGATATGGATTTATGTTTTATTGCAGAACAGTTGGCATTATTTATTTCTTTCAAAACAGCTCTAATTCCACAATTATTGCACTACAGACTTTATTGTATATACTTTAATGCAGTTGCAGGTATTGTTTCATGTTTTTGTTGCACAACAGTTGGCATTATCCATTGCTTGCAATACAGCACTTATTCCACATTTATTGCACTACAGACTTTATTGTATATACTTTAATGCAGTTAATGCTTTACCCTTTTTTGCTTATTTCACTACAGTTAGCATAATACACCCGTACTCACCACACTCACTGCACAACCTGGCCAGGCCACCAGCAAGCGACTCAACATTGTGAGCACTCTCCTCTGCAGTTGTTTAGAGAGAAGCACACCATTATCCATACCTGTTTTGCAGACAATTCAGATTAGATATTGGTGAAACAGAGGTAAAATTACTTACATACTTGTGGGGCATTACCTGCCCGAGCTTCTTGGACCCAGGTGTCCAAGAGATCCCCCTTTCTCCATTTCAGGTCATCACGGTGGTGCACTCTGAGCTCTGGAAACCTCCCTGCTGCAGCTTGTCTTCATGTTTTTTTACTAAGAATCCAACCATGACCCTGGACTCCAGAATGCCCAACACTGCTCTTGCAAGCATGCACCTTCACCACTACCAGCCAAAGTACCCTTCAGAGACAGAATTTCAATAGATTCTGCTGAATTCCCACCTATTGGGCTTAATAAAGGCTGTTTTTCTACCCTTATACATCATTGAGCAACATTCAACAAAGCACCGTGTTGCTTAGCTCTGTGCAAGCCAGTGCAGCTGAGCTGAGACTCGTGAAAACTCACAGAACCATAGTCTTAGCAGAGCTTAGCAGAGTGGAAACCAGACAAGCAGGGCATAAACATTGGTAGCCATTATCATGTTTATGCAGTGCTTAGCTGGTCTTAACAGGTCACAGCAGAGCTTAGCAGAGTGCAGCCGAGCTATATTTTAAATTAATCTGCAAAATGTGTATTTTAAAATGTAATACTTGTTTGTCTTCCATGTATTCAAATCCTTGACCTACTACACATGGAACCGTGACTTTACCTATTACGCTATGTAGCTATTCGGATGTCAGGTGTACCTTTTACATATAAGAATGAGCTACCTATAAGCAGTGCTGAGCACTGCACTGTGCCATGCAAACACTCTGAGCTATACTTAAACATGCATTTAAATAAATAATTAAATACATTCGGTTTCTATTTTTAGATGTCTGGACATTATCTTCTGGGCACTGTTTAGCATTGTTGAACTCTGCGCCATGCCACGCAAACATTTTGTTTTATTAAAAAATTAACATGACACTGGCAGACAGTCCAGGGAGTCTTCTGCCCATCTGTGGACACTGTTACCACTATACCTCTCTCTCTCTATACCAATTAAATACCCATGCTCCTCTGCTCTCCCTTGGCAGTGCACCATCATTGATATGCATGGCATGCTGGCAAGGGTGAATGTATACCGACATGGTTATAGTTCATGTAGGGTCTACACTATGTCTAAATGGATTTTATTAAATCTTGGGGTGTGTTATTTACATTTATATGAGGATCTAGATTAACCCCCATTAAAAGAGGAATTCTTTGTGCTACAAAAAATGAGGTTTACGTTTAATAAATCCAATTCTATACATAGCTTCATTAAAGTTGTACAAAATAGTAAAAGGAATAAGGAAAAATGAAAATTATTACTAAAAATAATAGAAGAAAAACAAACCATTATGGGAAAAGCTTAAATGTTTATAAAGATGTAAAGAAATTACTTGTACAGAAATGAAAATATATTGAGAGAAAATATTATTATAGAAGATTGATTTATAAGAATGGTATGAAAACGTAATGGGAAGATGTTATTATATGTACCCTTGGTGGCACTTAGGAGAAAAAAAAGTAAAAGCTGTAAAAGCAAGAATAAAAAGATGTGAAAAATATGTAGAATATATACATTTTTGTGGAGATTGTCTGTACATAAATAGGTTTCATATAAAGGCAAATATGCCATATAAAAATAAATAAAAGATAGAGTCTGTATATATTGTGGGGAATTAGAGACCACTGAACATGTTTTTTTTTTAATGTAAAAGATTAAATTAATTGTGGGAAGAAATATGTGGCAAAGAATGTTTAAATAGATTGAAAAGTGTTAAATGTTTAAGTATGGACATGACATAATATGTATGCTATGAAAATTTGAAACAAAATGATGTATATTAGATGAAAAAAAATTGTATAAAGTTTTTGTCTGTGGAAAAAAGAGTGGGGGGATTGAAAGTTTAAATAAAAAAATTGAAAATATATAAGGTAATTGCAAATAATTGTAAATGAGCTGTAAAATGTGCATATAGACTGTATATATTGTATATTGTGAATTTTAATAAAGGACCCATATTCTTTTTGTGTACATAGATGCATTTCTTTGTGGCACTTCTGGCTTCTATTCTGAGCATGACAGTGGCTCAGAGAGGCAGGATGAGAGTAGCAAGTACAGAAGGAGGAAAGGAGAGTGTGGAGGATGAAAGCATTTATGGTGTTGTTAAATAACAGAGTCAGTGGATGCTTTAACAAGGTAATGGAAAGTGAGAAGACATCAGTGGAGTTGAAAAAGGCAGTTGAGCATTTTTAACAGTAGTTTAGAAGTCAGATTGAATGCAAATTGACTCTGAAGATTTATTTCAGCAAAATGTCTTTAATGAAGAGGTTATGACACAAGAATATTTTGTTACAACCTTCTAGTGGGGGTGGGGTGGGTTGCAGGATGATTTATTAATTGATTTTGTTGACATGAGTGAACCAGAGAGTGGCAAAGACATGTTGTGGGGAGAGCTGATGGAAAACGTTCAGAAGGAAGATGTTCAGCAGATTGAAGCAATTCAGGTCGAGAGAAAAATCTTATGTGGAGATAGTGAAAGTGGGGAAGGAAAGCAAGAAAGAATTAAAAGACATGAGTATAAGAAGAAAAAACTTTTTAAGGTAGAAATTTAGAAAAAGGAAGAATCAGAGATGGACAGAGATAAGGTATAAGATGAAGTTATAACAACAGTAGAAATTAACCCTAATGAGGCAAGAGCTTTTATCCATGTTAATAGAGACACTTTTTTGGCATTATTTTCAAGACTGATCAGATTTTGGAAAAATTCCTATTAGAATATGAAAAACGTAAAGACCATTCACCATGGAATCTGTATTCATGTAAGCCCTTTTATAGGGAGACTAAGAAGAAAGTTAATATTCAGTTTAGGACTAAAGCAGAAAAAGAGACTTTAAAAGGACATTTATTAAAATTATGCAAAGATGTATTGAGTTTGTAAAAAATATTTAAAAACAGAGGTTTACAGCCTGGGGCATGGGATGGCAATGTGATTTTGAATTTAGAAAATAAGAATATTGTGCATATTGCAAGTATCATATATGATAAAGGTGACAAAGGCATGGTAAAATATCAGGGACAGCCAAAAACATGGTTTATGTGTGCAAAAAACAGATCATTTAATTAAGAATAGTGTTAAAAGAAGATGTTTTATATGTGGGGAAATAGGACACATTTCAAGGAATTGTGAAGTGAAATTTAATAAGTATAAAAAAGTGGGTCAATTTGTGGAAGGGTGCAAAGAAAAAGGAAATGAGGTAGAATTGGAAACTAAGGAGAGTAAGATAAAGAAAATAAAGTTGTAGAGAAAGTATTAAAAACTGGCAACACAAAAAGAAATGATAAAAGTTATGCATAAAGAGGAAGTGATACATAATGTTAATATGAAGGAGGATGCAAATATGGACAAACGTGAGGAAGAAGAGTCAGGGTTGAATTATAGTGATGACGTTAAATGGAATATAATCAAACAAAAAAGAAATTCTGTTGGTAAAAGAATACAGGATAGGAAAAGGAAAACTACAGAGGATTTTAGAAAAAAAAGAAAGGAAAATTATTATATGTATTACATTTAAAATAAAATGACCTGTAATGTTCTAGCCCTTAATGTTAATAGTTTGAAAAAAATAGAGAGAAGAATAGGAATTTTGGAATAGTGCCATAAGCAGGAATGTGTTACGATTATTTTAGAAGACATAATTTTATTAACACAAGTTGAAAGAAATCAAATAGAAGTGTGGTGGAATAATAATTTCCAACTACCATCCAATTGCTATCCTCTCTCCACTATCTATCAAAAATTCTGGAAAAATGTATCCATACCCAGTTCCTCTACTATCTCCTCACTAACAGTCTACTATCCAAATCTCAATATAGATTCCACCCACACTATAATACAACCACTGCCCTTCTAAGCTTCACTAATTCTGTCAACTTCCTCAGAAATTAAGGTAACTTGCTCTCATCTGTCTTTCTGGACCTGTCAAAAGCATTTGACATGATCTCACACTCCAGACTGTTAAACACACTATCAGAATTTAAAACCAGCCACTCCACACTCACCTGGTTCCAGAGCTATCACACTGGGGAGGCAGCAAGCAGTCAAATGGGGTAACTCACTCTCCCTACTGCTATCAGTCACCTTAGTGGTCCCACAAGGATCCATTCTTGGCCCTCTTCTCTTTACATTATTCACTAATAGCCTGCATACTGCCATTAATGAAGCCATGTTAATACAATATGGTGATGACTCTACCTTAATTTGTGCAGCCCCAACACTCCACCATGTTCAGGAAATAAATCAAAGTTCGCTACAGATGCCAGCTATAGATCCCATCACTGTAACAATCTCAAAGAACTCTCATGGCTAGAATTCCCCAACCTACTAATTTTTAACCACCTCTCCATCGCCCACCAAATACTCAAATAACATGAAAAAAAACACCCACTCTCAAATGCCTATTTGCTCACTATTCCAATAACAGGAGCCTGCGCTCCAGTAACAAAAAGCTAATAAACTTCACTAAAAGTAGCACTAATGCTGGTGACTCACTATACTCAAACAGTATCGCCAAAATTTGGAAATCCGTACCCATCGATATTAGCTCCACCTCCAGCACCACCAAGTTTAAGAAACTACTAAAAGATCACCTAACATCTATCTGGTTCTGTTCATGTACTAACCCTGGATAACTTTCCCTCACTCAGATATAACCTCTAGCTACACTTTCCATTCTAGAATTCCTGTAACCTCCTTCTCCCGTACCTATACCCCTTGTCTTCCCCGCAGTTGTAAACCTGTATTCTGTCAGGTGATATACTAAATGTGCTGTAGAGGCTCAAGCAAATCTAAAACATGCTGTATATTTATGTGTTAATCTCATCTCTCATGTATATATTTTTGTTGATTAATCTCCTATGTATATAAATTGCTTTACTGATCTCTGCTGGACTGTAAATATATGCATATTAGCTGTATAGTAACATTTTTCTTTGTTATACTAGACATGTATTAGTAAAAATGTATTTTGCTGGAGCTTTTCTTCTCGGGCCTCTGCTGAAAATGGACACTGTTGTCCAGTCAGACCATCCCAGTAAACAAATGTTAAATAAATAAAATAAAATAAAAATAAGGTGATTTGGAATTTGGGAAGGAAAGGTGTTCAGACATTCTTATCTAGAGATACAATTAAAGTGTTAGATATTACTTTTGTTACAATGAGTAGAATCAGTTGTTGATGTAATGTGGATCGGGTTATTAGAATTGTTGATATTTATGTATATGTATAAAAAAAGAGGGAAGAAATGTTTAGAAACATTATTTAATATGTATGAATTCAAAACTAATGAACATTTTTTGGGATGTAAAAGAGTAAACATGTTTTGGATAAAGATTTAACATTCAAATCACGTAGAAGGAATTACAGAAATCAGTAGCATAGATATGGGGGTCTATATTACGACGTTGAAACATCGTAATATTGAACACCTAAACATCAACACGTATTCATTGAAATGCATTTACATGAAACAATGAATACTTACAGTGCAAAGAAACTCTTGCTCCACAATCCAATGTAACTAACCTAACCTAAAACAAACCCACCAATGTGGGGGGCTTCACCCCCATGCCCCCCAATGTGGGGGGCTATGCCCCCATGCCCCCTAACAAAATATACCAATTCCAAGATTGCACTACAGCAGAGAAAAGGGCAACTACATCTTTGCCCTGGAAGTATTCATCGAATTGCATAAATGAGTTTTGATGAATATGGGTCGACCATCTGCTGTTCGATATTACAATGTTTCAACGTCATAATGTAGACCCTAGATATGGATATGAATGAATTTGGCTATGATAAGAATAGAAGTAGAATTTAAGTTAAGAGAATTGATAGAAAAATATTTTGTCTTATATGGATAATATAGAATCAAAGAGTGAAGGAAGTTATGTTTAATGAAAAGTGGGATTTGACTATGATATTAAAGTAATGTTTTAGTTGTGGATGTTGGAGTGGCAGTCAGAAAGAAAAATATGATTATTGTGTTTGGTTCTTTTGGAAAATGTAAAATAAATTTTATATATTGTACATAATGTATATATGTCTGTATAGGTGTAAATAAGCATGCAAATTTTAATAAACGACCACCTAGTCATCATTGTTGTGAGTGGGACCCATTTTGGAGGAGCACTTCCTTTTTCCATTCCAGGTGGCCCAGAGAAACAGGGAATACGATGGAGAGAGAAGGAGATAATGGAGTGGTGAAAGAAATTAAGAAGAAAGCAAATATCAAGAATGGAGAATGTGTGCAGGATTTTGTGGAAATGTTTCAAAGAAATCTGTTTGATGGAGATGAGTCAGCAAATGATAGATGTATAATATCAGTCTCCAGTCAGGAGGATTGTGGGATGATGTACTTAAAGAAATGGTGGTGCAGAGTGAGACAGAATATGAATTAGATGTTTCCTAGTGGGATATTATGGAGAAAATACAAGAGGAAGATGCAGAAGCAATCCTGAAAAATAGTGGTGAGATTGGAAAGAAAACATATGCAGAGAAAGTAAAAGAAGGCAAACGTGGAGTAGCAGAAAAGAAGACAGAAGAAAATGAAAAAGGGAAGTACATGGTAAAGATTCAAAGTAAAGACAAAGAAATGGAAAGGTATGATGTGGGATGATTTTATAGCTCATTTGGGTGTAAAAGCACATGTGGTACGGGCATTTATTCTTATTAATAAAGAGACATTTTGTAACATTAAATGAGACTGACATTTCAATTGAAAATATTCTTGGAGAATATGAAAAAAAAGACTGGAACCCATGCAATCTTTATGTGATAAACGCATTTAACAGGGAAGCAAAAATAGAAAATTCATATACAATTTCTAACACAGGTAGGAGAGACATTGAAAGGACATTTAAAAGTGTTATATAAAGAAGTACTGGACATTGCAAAAGTTTATGACAAAATGGGTCTACAGATTGGTCCCTGGGATTACAGTATTGTGTAAAAATAGAAGGAGAAAAAAATTATACATAATAAAAGGCGTCAGGACCTAGAAATGGCAACTAGTACAACGTTATTCACTAAAACAACCATGATTAGCAATTTTGTCTGCAATAAACAAACTTCATCAGATGAGATTCACTTGAATAGTCCACCATATTTAAAACACATCCCATCATCATGTGAATTCAAATGTATCACATTTAAAGAGCCCACACACAAACGCATTGTAAAATACATCGCATAATACTAACAGAACCACTTAAAAACATACTTAAAAAAATGAAAAAAATGACTAAACAGCCATTAAAATAATTAACAAAAAAAAAATATATATATATATATATATATATATATATATATATATATATATATATATGTGTGTGTGTAAAAACACTCCTCTCTGAAAAGCTTTAAGCTTTAAAACTGGCTGAACAGTCAACTTATTTAAGCGTGGACTCACATTTGCATTACATTTCAATTGCCACAGCAGTTTCTTTTTGTACAAATGCAACCCCAAAGGACCACCTTTTGGATTTTTGATCAACTTCTCTAAAATAGCAAATTTAGAACAATGTGTAGGATGCAATTTAGTGTGCCTAGCCAAAGCATTTGTTTCTTGTGCTTTAGAAATGTTCCCTTATCCTATCTTTTAATGCCCCTTTCCACCCTGCCCACATAAAAAGCACTACAAGACTCACATAGGGTTACATGCACCACTCCTTTTCTATAATTACCTTGCATTTGATACATCTTCCCATTGATACATGTCTGGGTACATTTTATATAGGGGCAGGCTCTACAAAACCCACATTTTTTCATGATAAAATCTTGATTGTCTTAGGAAGAATTAACAGGCGTTTCCAGGAAATCTTGTAAGTTTTTACCTCTCCTGAAAATTATTGTAGCCAACCAATGATCTTCCCTAATAATTACCCTATTTTTCATGAATATTATTCTAATCTCTGCTTGGTCTAAAGAAAAAGTGATGATAAAGGAACTCTTGTGCTTATCAATCAGAGCGCTAACAGTTCCACTTATTTGAGTCATTACTTCAGGCCCCTCATCGAATGATGACCCTCCAGCCTACTCTGGGTCATCAACTGTGGCTTTAAAATAGGCACATATACATTGTTCTGTCTTTTAATCATGACTTCATCTATGGATAAGATCACAAAGCAAATTAATTTTATCTTGATCCAAATCTGAATGAAAATGTTAACATTCTGTAAACCATTCCAGTTCCACATCATATAGGATCACCAAATTCAGAAACCAAACCAAAAAAGAGAAAAAATGGCACATCAATCCAACTAAGAATAAATAAAAGTGCGCCAAAGCTAAGGTGAAACCAGTCCAATATTGTTGCTATCTTTATTCAAAAAACCACGGAAACTTCAATTCAACATAATTATGTTGAATTGAAGTTTCCGTGTTTTTTTGAATAAAGATAGCAACAATATTGGACTGGTTTCACCTTAGCTTTGGCGCTCTTTTATTTATTATCACCAAATACAGATCTTTTATGTCAATGGTAACAAACAGGCGATGAGTAACTGTCCCCACATCATTATACATCTGTAAAAATTGCAAAAAATCTTTTATCAGGTGCTTCACCTCTTGAACATATGGTTTCACCTTAAAGTCCAAGTACTTTGCAATAGCTGATGTGATAGAATTCCTAGCATCCACAATTGGATGAAATAAAGCAATCCAAAACAAACCTGTTAGCAGCTAAAGGTGTTCCGTGAAAGAAAAGGCAATGCTGTGAATAAATCACAAACGAACCACCATGGACATCCAAAGACTGTTGAAATCCTTTATTAAAACAAACCCTCAATAAAAATCCTTTTCCTTGTGGAAAAATATATAAAAACACAAAAAGATGCACCATTCAGGGTGGATAAGTGCTTCTGGGATTTCCCTTCTGCAGATCAGATGTCCATGGTGGTATATTTGTGATTTATTCACAACACAATTGGATGAAATGGTAGATTAAACTATGTCCTTGTGGAACTTAGGGACTCCAAATATTGTGGGGATGACTGCCTCTTTTATACACAAATGCTAATATCTTCCTTTTGAATTTGACCCTGCATAAACATGTCAAACATGGTAGAGTAAATTCTACTATTGGCCATGTGCACCTCATTTTTTGACACCAGGGAATATGAATCCTGGAACAAGATGTCATACATTTTACTGGTGTAAATAACATTGTCCATCAAAACAACCCTTCCCCCTTTATAAGATTTTGTGAGCCAGATGCCTTCTGATTTTCAACTCCTAGTGGCCTGTGACTCCTCCCCTTTGATGTTATGATGACCTCTGTCTTCTATAACCCAGGCCATGTCTTAGGCCTATGTCTCACATTCTGTCAAAGATGTTCAAAAGTTGATGTGGGGAGGGGAGTTAAATATACTAGGCACTCTTAGACAATTTGTCAGACACTCAGCTTGATTCCCATATTTCAGAGCCAAGTACAATTTCTTAGTAAATAGTCTTAAGTCCACCAACGTCTGAGACAAATTAGATCTTTTTGTGAAAACAAAAGACATGCCTTTTGATAACAATTCTGCAAAATTCTCATTCACTACTTGCTCACTGTAATTATACACCTTGAATTCCCCTGCTGGGTTGGCTACCACCTGACATGAATGTTCTATTTCAGTCTCAAAAAACTACTCATTCATACTCATATGTAATTCCATACCTGCTGGCTACCTTTGTTCTTCTTCCAGAGCCCCCGTCGATAGTTCTGGCATGACTGTCTGCTGTTGTTGCTGATTTTTCTCCTGGAGTCTCTCCAACCTCCTTGGGGCCAGTGATTGTACCCCTAAAGGGGAGTCAGAAATCTCATCTTCCAACAAATCCTGCACATCATTGTTGTTAATAAAGCCAGCTTGGTTAGGTGGATACTCATCATATGTTTTACAACCCTCCCCCCACTGTTAAGAATGTGGGGATGGGGGTAGGCTTTCCCATTTTGATAATCCAACCTATCCCTCTCAAACTTCCATCTTTCTTTCCAAAACAATAGAACACTGCCAATCCACATTATTAAAAGCCTTGGCATACTGACCTTTATGGGAAGAATTGTTCATATATATACTCCATACTAAGGCTGTTTAGTGTGTTCACATTCTTCAGCAGGGCATCAATTTCCAAGTTGTTATGTTTCATCACTAATTACAAGATTTCACAACCTTGTTTATCAAACAGCAGCAATTATTTGTGAAATGCAGAGCCAGAAACCAATCCAGTAGGAAATTTCCATATTCTAAGTCCTTTTGGGACTACCTTCAAGTGGACAGACTCTAATAAATATTCATTCTCTAGCTGTAACTTACAAACATTACCCAATTTGTATTCAAATTCATCCAGCAGGTTGGAGAAACTAGTATTTCTCATATCCAGTTGCATTTCCACACCAAAAGAAAATCTCTGCAGTAGTCAATTCACCATATCCGGTACCACACAAGTGTTGTCCATGCACTCATTCACTTGCATTAAATCACTACTTGTATTCATAGCAGGAACAGTCATTTTTACTCTGAGCTGATTTGTTAAAAATGGGATACAAACCACCAGAAGCTCCATTCACATTTACTTGACTGTCACCTGCTTGTAGTGATACAGCCTCACTGACAATTGTTGAGCCAGTGCAGTGAGATTAAGCATTGATCTGTTAAGCCCTTCCAAATCTGGTTCTGAAAAGAAGGGCTGTGATCCAGTAGCTGCTCCTGATGCCATGCTGCACAAACCAGAAGCAAACAAACTGCTGAAATCACAAACACAAACCACAAACTGTAAAATATGCAATAAAAAGCATAAGGACCCAGAGACAGCAACTAGTCCAACTTTATTCACTAAAACAACCACGATTAGCACTTTCATCTGTAATAAACAAACTTCATCAGATGAGATTCACTTGAATAGTCCACCATATTTAAAACACACCCCATCATCATGTGACTTCGATTTGGCTTCATGTGGCTTATAATTATGTGCGGGCTCTTTAAATGTGATACATTGGAAGCCATATGATAATGGGATATGTTTTAAATATGGTGGACTATGGATGGAAGTAGTTATGAAGCAACTTAATCAATATTTAATGGATATTGGCATGAGTATAAATAAGGATAAAAGTAAAGGTGTAGGAATAATAGGTAAAATAGAAGGTATTCAGTATAAAGATATATTATATATATATTATATATTATATATTATAAGATATATTAGGTATAAAAATTGGTATTGACCTATAGAAAGCAACTATGGGATAATATAATACAAAAAGTAAGGAATATATGTTTGTTTGTTTTGGAGGACATATAAGTTGCCATAGAGGAAGAAAGTATATCTAATCAATTCTGCTTTATTAAGAATAATTGCTTACTTACCGAGTGCATTTCTGGTTCCTATAAAGTAGAGAAAAGAATTAATGTCAGTTGTGTTCTCATTTATGTGAGGATCCAGATTAAACCCAATGAAAAGAGGAGGAGGAGAAGGAGGAGGAGGACTTGCTTTGGTGAATCCTGTTGTCCATGCAGCATCATTGAATTTATATAAAAAGTGTTAATATAGTTAAAAGAAGGAAATAAATCTTTTATAAGTTTAATAATGAAAGAAAAATATAAGGAAATATGGAAAAAGGTGAATAAAGAGAAAAGAGGGAAAGGATATTTGAATGAAGAAATAAAAGTGTATCAAGATAAAATTTTGTAATGGAAGATATGCACAAGTAATATAGAACATAACATGAAAGCATGGTAATTAACTATAACGAATAAGTATTATTCTGTATATCCATAGAAACAACTAGAACATGAAAGAATAAAAGCCATAAAGATGAGATTAGAGTGGTATAAAAAAATATTTAGAATGCAGAGATTTTTTGAGAAAATTGTTGATAAAGAAGTTGTCAGTAAAAGCTAATATGCCTTATAAAAAATAGAAGAGTATGCAATTGTTATGGTGAAGTTGAAAGTACAGAACATGTTTTTTAAGATGTAAAAGGGTGAAGAAATTATGGGAAAAATCATGTGAAAATAAATTTATGGAAGGTATTAAAAACGAAGGACATAAATAATGATATGTTTGAATATAGATATTATGGTAATAAAGGAGGCAAAGATGCTAAGAAAATGAATAAAAATGTGCTTTATATAATATGGATTATATGGAACAAAAGATTAAATGAGATAAAATTTAATGGAAAATGGACATTGTCAGAAATATTGAAGAAAATATTATTTTGGTTGCGGAAAAAAAAGAGTGGGAAACAGATAAGGAATGCAAATACAAAAAAATAGAATGTATTGAAATATTTAAGTAGATAGAGTGTAAGTCCAAAATATGTAAATAATATATAATATGTAAGCACTGTAAATATTATGTGGTGTTTAATAAAGAACCCCCTCTCTTTTTGATTGGCGCTCTGGGATCATTTACATCCACCTGAGCTACCACCAACTCAAGCAAATGGGCCCTTGGTTTAACATTTCATCCAAAGGATGACATACTCAAAAGTGCAGCAAGCTATCTGCCTGGTGTGAAAATAGAACCAACATCCTTCTCCACCACAGATCAATGTGCCACATGTCGAAGCACTGGCCCTTCTAGAAATTATGAAATCATGACATAAATTTGGAATTAGAATGGCCCAATTGATTATTTCAGCTTTGGATGTAAACAGATGCCTGTTCCCCTACAGCATCATTAGTTTTTGATTTAGTTGTTTATTACATTGTCTGCATGGTCTTTAAATATCACTAAATAACTAATATCTCTCAGGCAAAAATAATTGTGGGGCAAAGGCCCAATATCAGGGATAGATATTAAGTATTGCTCTTATAAACTAAGAAAGTTGCTAGAATAACAAGTTCTTCATTAGCATGCATTTCTCTGAAGGCTATGAAGTCTGAAACTCAGATGCCTGTCATTATATAGGAACTTTAGGCTTTAATAATTTGCCAGAAAACTACAAATTTTATGATGGACCCACAAAAATATGAATCAAAAATCTGTTCATTCTGGGAAATTCTGGAGAATTGAGAAGTAAGGTTGTAATACCATATAAACAATTATTGTTTGACACGGGCTCCAGGGGGCTAAGCAATACAGCTAATGGTAAGAGGTTCCCTACTTGTATAGAAGTGTTTATTAAATAGTACCCTATTTTTTATTTAATTGCAACAAAGGTTTAATCAAGAAAATGGAAACACTGAGTACATTCAAATAAAAGGCAGTTTGCTCAGACTTGTTTTTGTGTGTGTTCTTTTTTCTTTCGCAGCTCGTTTTGGCTGTATCGATTTATCAGTTAACATACAGTACAAGTATTACCTGAGTAGCAGGGAAGTAAATGCACAAACACTATTGATGTTAATATAAAAACTCATTTAACAGCATCTGGACATAAAGAAAAAGGAGGAAATAAAGATAACTAATAACTTTTACATTATTTTAAGGGCATCAACTACTCTGCTTCTCTTTACAGTTTTCATCTCCTGTGTACTCTGGTCAGCAAGATAATTACATACTATTTTTTGGTGCCATCTAGTGGCGTAATATTGTATTACCTAGCTGGAAATTCCCTACTTCTAGCAAGAGAAGAAAAGGGTTAGTGCATTTTCCTTTATCAGGTTGTGGGGTGTATATCTCAACTTCTTTGCTCAAGAATTGGGGGGGGGGTTAAAGGCCCCAAATTCGGTACGATTTCTAAATATTACTCTAATTCATTTAAACAGATAACAGACCAACATGTTTTGTATCAACATACATTCACTGAAATGAACAGCAAGAAATATGGAATTCTAATTATTGGTATTATTGACCAACTATAATCCTCATTGATTTAGTAGACAATAAAAAATGTATGAGAGACAGGAGAAAAATATGAGGCAAAAATCAGGGATGTTCTTCAAAGTCAGGGACAGTTGAGAAACATGTTTGAGGAGGCATATTTTAAGCAGTTAAAATGCATTATTTCAAATTGTGCTGCACAACTACATGTCTATTTATCTATATATACTGTACATTTTTTTAGTTGGAGTGTTATTTTGAAAATGTATAATATTATTTATCTGTCTATTTATCTAGCTATCTATCTGCATAGCATGAAGCTTGGCATCAAGGTGTCCACTTTTCAAGGGACATACAGGAATAATAATATGATATAGGCAGAATTAATAGCACGCAAATAGAATGCTCAGCTCTAAGGTGACTATTTCAGAGGTGTGAAGAAAAGAAAAATTAAAGCATCTAATTTACAAAGAAGGAAAAGAGGTTGATGCAGTCTTTTAAAGTGTGCATTGAGAAAGCATAATAATTATTTAGAAAGGACTGCATCTAGTCACATGGGTTAACTGGCTAGGCTTAAAATGGCCAACAAGTGCAATTAGCCTAGTACTAATCTATGAACCTCTGAAACTAGTAATAGTAATATTTGAAAAAAATATAGAACAGTAAGTCAGCCAAAGACCAAGGTCAGCGAAGTACAATAGGGTGGTTATAACACAGGAATTCTGAGAGGAAATAAAGGATGGCAAAACAAGAAGAAAATGATGAACATTTTATATCACAGGAAATGTGCTATTTACATACAACAATAGATCAGTGATGGAAAATGGACTGGGTATTGTAGAATGGAGGACAGTTGTAAGATGCAGGTGCAGGTAAGGATGTAGCTAAACATACACCATGTCAGCCATGAGACTTGATGCATTGATTTATAGTGATGTCATGGACATCTTAACCACTGAGCTACATTGCTGCCCATAAATACAAGTAAGTAAGAAATAAGTGCAGTAACTGTGTCTCTAGTAAAGCTGCTTATTGTATTACCGAGTATCCAACTAAAGACTTCTAATACGAAAGTCTGGGCAAATGTGCTGCATATTTACTCCCATATTTAGGATTTATATCATGGAATAAAACAATTATTTTTAAATGAGACAGCAACATGGTAGATAGTTGCACAGCTATGAAATTTCTGGCTACATACTTGGTTCAGTTAATAATAAAGAAAAACTAGAGGCTGATGGGTCAAATGCAAATTCTGGTAGTGCTATTAAAGAAAAGAAAGAAATTGTTCTTATAAAGCAAGGTAGGCAAGACACTGCAGTAATGGAAGGAATAAAATTAGCAGTTGGAGCTGAAAATTACAAAATGGTTACTGTATCCCTGGCTCAGACTACATAGAAGATAATAGCCATAGTATGTCTTCCATGAAACAAAAACACTTTCTCCTTTTCCTTTTAGGTGTCATGGATTCAGAGAAAATGTCACAGCTGTACAACTTGCCCTGACCAGACAATCCAAGTTGCACTGCTCTGCAAAATTGTCATTAACAGTCATGCATGTTTGCAGTAGTTCGACATGTCATTAAAAAATGAATTTCCATGACTATGAATCACTCATCTAGGCAGTTTGAACAATTGCTAAGTTGAGTGATTTACCAGCTTGTGCTAGTAACTTGTGGAGACATCTTGCAGACATGCAGACCACACGCAAGCATATCCCATCATCAGCTTACAACCAGACACTCACACATATATGTGCTTGCACACACACACACACACACACACACACACACACACACACACACACACACACACACACACACACACACAACAGAAGGCAGTGGCACATATGCACACGTGCACATACATGCACATACACATGGCAAACACCAACAAACATGCAGTCACACACAACTTGCATGACGTACATCTCTCAGATACTATCAGACGAGTGAGATTAATTAGAATAGAGTTGCTGTAGATCATCACTCTGCTCTCATCAACCTCCCCTGTCTAACAACACAAAGCTACACTCATACATTCTGCACAGACAATGAAGCAGACATGCATGCATATGCAAAGATGCTCAGACAGATATACAGACATCAAATGCCTGCACACTCTTTATCCACAGTCTCTATCCACAGCAGTCACAGACCAGGAAAGGCATCCACCACATATGCACATATGCATGCATGCACTCACGGTAAGCAGTTATGGACATATAAATAATCAGCTGTCAGGATTCTGCATCGGGACTCCATGCTAGAAGACCTGGAAGTCAGATGCTTTTTTACTTTTCTTTGGCAGGAATGTTCCTGTATGCTTTTAAACCCTTTATTCTCATATTCAGAGTAGTTCTGAAGATTCAGAAAAAATCCTCTAAGATCTTTGTGGAGATTCCCTTTTTGGCCCAGGCAATAGTGGTTCTCCTTTCTTTTGGAAATTGTCATGGGCAATTACCACAAGCTTCCTCAAAGACTGGATCTACTCACACAAAATCTGGCTGTTTGATACATCCTGACCACAATAAACTTCAACTGACTGTCATTAGGCATCTGACTACTGAGGATATGCAGTAGGTACCAATGGAGGCAAGAAAGACTGCAACTAGAAAATTATATATTGGCAAAGGGAAAAAGGTTTTCTAGCAGCTCCCAGCATTTTAGCCAGCACTCATTCAGGGCTAGTTGTTCTCTGGTTTTACAATATTTGTAAGAGCTACTATCTTTGGGCCTTTCATACTCCTCCATCAAGTTTCATTTATTGGCCATTTCAGCATGCCTGCCCATGGATACTCCTCTTTCTAGGCTTTGTCATCTCAAAATGTTTTTGAAAGAGGTTTGCTTAAGAGGTCTCTAAGAAAGAGTGCTGTCTTTCTTGGGATCTTAATTTTGTGTTAGAGAAACTAACTGTTGTTCCATTTGTACTAGCTAATGTGGCTGACTTCAGGTTCTTAACATGGAAAACTGGTTAATGATTGCTCTGACCTCTGCAAGAAGAGTATCTGAGCTGCAAGCTCTTATGGTGAGCCAACTCAATCTCATTTTCCACAGAGGCTAGGTTTCATTGAGATCTAATCTGTCTTTTATGCCTGAAGTGGAATCCAAGTTTAAGATAAAATATCCATTTTCCCATTTTTCTTTTCTGATCGTGAAATGAGGAAGAAAGGATATCCCATACCGCGAATGTTCATTGACAACTCGGGTGCTATCTTGGCCAAACTAAATCTTTCAAAGCTTTGGATATGCTGTTCTTTTCCTATGAAGGTAAGAAGAAGGAACAACTTTGTCAATACAGACTTTTTCCAAATGGTTGTCTAACGCTATTACCTTTTTTATGCTCGCCACAAAAAGTTTTTTCCAGACAGGGTCAAGGTCTACTCTGCCAGGGCCATGGCTTTATCTATTGCTTTTCGAAAGGGCTGGATTCTAGAAGTATTATAGAAGCTGCAACTTGGTCTTCTAAACATACTTTTACAAAGCACTATAAGCTTGATTCATTCCCTAAGGTCTACATCATTCTGTGCAAGGACAATCCTCCACAGGCTCCTGGACTCTTCTCCCTCCACCTCTCAAATGTAGTAAGCTAAGGTAATCTACCCATATAGCTAAGGCTACTGAGGTAGTGATCAGTATGATGTACACGGTACAGTTGTGTAAGTAAATTTACCATAACAGTAGATGTCTGAATGACCACTGCTGCAGTAGCCGGCACTCCATCCATCCCCTCCCCTTTTTGGCATGTTGTTTATGCCAGGGTGTGTTTTTTTTCTTCCTAGTATTGTCCCTTCAGAGTTCAACCTCCCTCTATGCTGGCAGGAAGGCTGTGTAGGGCTTGGCACCTAAACTTCTCATTTAGTCAGCTCAGCTCGAGCTGCCTGACAGTTTGTGCATTTGAAAGGTGCCCCGAATCTTTGGAAGCAGGTCAGCTGTTGTATCCTTGGGAGGATATAACTCCTATAGCTAAGCAACAATCATTCGGCATCTACTGTTATGGCAAGTTTACTTACACAACTGTACTGTTTTTCATGTAAAGAAAAGTATTTCACATAGGGTGCTTTTTTATTTTATTACCTTACAGAGCTTTATGACACTTTATTCTTATTCTGTTTTATTTAGCATTTGTTTAATTAGAATTTGCTTACCAGGAAAATCTGACTGGGCAACAGTGATGCTTTGTATCAGATTCTCAAGGAGAAATGCTATACAATATTGATACCGCTAGGGAGTACAACAACAAAATAGGTTGAATGCTGATTGGATAACACAGACAACAGTGATAACTCTACAATCAAACTGAACTAGTAAAGGACTGGCTTACAGAAAGTACAAAGCAAGGCAGAAACAGAGGAATGTAGGAATGTGTAGAGACTGTTGCAGCTGTGTTAGTCAAGAGAGGAGCAGTATACATAAATAGACTGATTAGTGGAGCTATAGTAGGGCAGAGCAAATAGGAAGGGGAGCAAATCAGTGAACATAGAGATAAATTAGCATATACTGGTAATTGATAGAAAGGGTTATAAAAGGAAAGCAGGGTACCGCATGTTATTGAACCTAGGCAATGAAGTATTCAATGATAGCTGCTAAATGAAAGGTAGGCAAAGGCAGAAAAGAGAGAGTTCTATGATTAATTTCTGATTAAACTGGGTAATAGCAAAGGAGGCTTGTTGGAGGAAGGTTAAAGATATAAATTGCTAAGCTGCTAATTAAGCTATGTTTGTAGAGATGGTAGAAAGATATACAGGGTTAGAGTACCTCAGTATTCAGACAATTCAGTTTTAATCATGGTGTCATTAACTAATAAGCATTCTTCTAAACTTATCTGCATGTCAAAGCTCTTGAGAGCACTGTGTGTTTATGGAAAAACATTAAAATTCAATATGGTTTTGCAAGAACAATGTGATAATGTTAGGGTGGATTTGTTATCCAGGAGATATGCAAGAGCAGAGCCAGGACTAGGTTAGATTTTCCTTATGTTTTAACTTAAAGGAAGGCGTGCTCTTGATTTGTATCTCTGAGTTGAGAGAGTAGGCTGTTCCAATTTTTTGAAATGTAGTTGGTATATAGGGTGCCCTAATCTGTGTGTAATTATCATAAAAACACTATATATAATTATTTTAAATTGTATTGTTTTGCTTGGTTGATCTTGTCTTAACGTGTATGATATTATAAATCCATGTATATACTTCTTACAGACTGTATAGCACTTGACTGTTTTTGTTATACAGTGTCTCAAGGTCAGTGTCACACCTGAAAAGGGTGTTTGGATCTGTGTACTTACCAGGTTAACAAATGGTAGAATGAATGAATGAATGAATGAATGAATGAACAAATGGATAAATTAATCAGTAATGGACAGAAGTGCAGGGTCTTCTCTGATAAGACTCAAGACTTGCAAAAACTACAAGCACCGTTTGACTTCCTGCTGGTGATTTGAAACAAAGAAGGAAAGAAAGTAATCCCATCTCTTTTTGTGTCTTAACGTGTAGAGTCTTAAATTGACAGAGCTGTTTTCTGTATTACCTGTTCCATTTTCTTTTCTGTTTTGAGAAATCTGTTTCATCTTGTGTATTTGTTCTATACTCTGGCTTCACATTTCACTTGTTTCTTTTTCCCCCCACAGAGTATATCTGTGGCCATGTCTTCTGTTATAAGACTCAGTGCCTGCAAATACTACAAGCACCGCTTGAGTACCTGCTGCTGATTTGAAGCAAACAAGCAAATTATTGAATTATCTCTTAAGACATTGGAAAACATACATTTGTATAAAAGAAAAAAGCCATGTTAATATGTTCACAGTTACAAACAATATACTTTAAATATGTGCTTTTATACAATTATCAATACAATATTACATACATTTCTCAATTCCTGCCTTCCCTTAAACCTCACTCCTCCAAAACATTATTGTGCATGTATTGCTCCCACAATTTCCATATTTTTTCTGTGTAGTTTACCCTTTTTCTGAAGAGCCCACATTCAGTTCTTTTATCTCTGTTAAATATTCACCACTTCAGGTACAAATGGTTTCGCCTTTGATTTTCATTTTCTAGGAACTGCTTTTTTGGCAGCCATCAGAATTCAACTTATCAATGCCTTATATATCTAGGCAATTCAGATTCTGTATCCCAGCTCAAAAACATTTCCTTAGTTGCACTCATTTACCCACCCAAGATATGTGACAGAGTACTCCGTAGGGAATTTTTAGCCTGCCAACTAATTACACTCCCAAAACCTATGTTCACAGTTACTGCTTTCTTCCCCAAAACACTTCTAACATTTGCCATCTACCTGAGGAAAAATTCTTTGGAATCTGTTTGGCGTACAATAATACATATGCAAACACTTCCAAGCAAAAATCCTAAATCTGCTAGATGTTATTGCATACTTGGGAGTCATAAATATGTCCTCCCATTGTTTCTTTGTGAATTGTGTATCCAATCTCTCTTCACAATCTTTTCTAACATCCTCTGATTGATTCCTATAATTCTTGTGCAACATCTTATACGCCCTACTAATTATCGCCTGTTAACAGCAATTTCTGTTCTAGATCGAACTAAAAACTCTACCAGAGCAGGCCCTTAACATATCCCTTTCTGTTTGCCAATACTCTGATATCAGTCATTGATAGGGAAGGCAGTCTCTAGCCTGCAGTCCAAATGTCATCATGGTCTCTTCCCATGCTATTACCTTTCCCTCTCTAGTTATCTGCTGCTAATACCCTAGTTCCTTTGCAAGTTTTCTCCAGTAAATTCTACCCCCCTCTTGCCTATTCTTTGTACCCCTAATTGCAGTCATCCATATAATCAGAATCTCCTTTCCCCATTCTCGTGTTGGCTTAGTTCTTAGAATACTTCCTGATACTTTATGAATATAATATTCTGTATAGCTGTTGCTGTTCACATTAAGGATCTGCATCCAAAATCCTATTCTCTCCTTATTTCTTGAATTCCCACCTGCTGTATCATCATCACTTTCCACTTTGAATTATAGCTATCTGGGTGTATTATGTATATTAGCCTTAACTGTGCAGCCCTAAAATACCCATTCAGATCAGGTAATCCTAAACCACTTGGTTCTATTGGAAGGATCAGTTTATCCCACTTGACTGTTGTCCTCTATTCTTGCTATGTGAAATCCTTCAATTCTTTATTAATTAATGTCCACAACTTTTCCTCTGGTTGATAAAATATGCCTGTATCTTGCTACCTGTATCCCTAAACAAGAGCTTCCATTTTCTCAGTTTTGAATTATCTTTTGTTTAGTCTCTTCCCACATATCCTCAGCTGTCATAACAGAATCCTTTTTAACCCATACTCCTAAAATCTTCATTTTATTATGTCCCTATAAATATGGGTATTGCTAACCCAATTCATGTTTGGGTACATAGTTTATAGCTATAGCCTCAGCTGCCTTTATATCCTGAAAAATCTTGAAACTGTCTTCAAATATTCCACAACACTAAGGTGTCCTTTTCTGGTTTTATCAAGTACAAAATAATATTGTCTGCAAATAGAACTAACTTTTCTTAATTGACATGTTAATTATATCCTTGTATTTATAAGTCCCTTATTTTCTTTGCCAAAAGTTCTAAATAGAATGCGAATAAAAAAGGGGAAAGAGGACACCCCTGCCTGGACCCTCTGTTCAAACATAACTTACTGGAGAGGAACTCTCACATTTTAATGTTTGCCTCCAGTCCCTCATGTATCCACCAAATGTATCTTATTATTATACCAGGGAATGCATATGATTCCATTGCCCTACTCTAAAATCCCAGCTTACTCTGTTAAATGCTTTCTCTGCAAGAAGACCCAGCAATAGCAGTGGTATTTTCTTATATTCTGCTTTCCTCTGGATCATCACTGTTCTATTAATGTTGTCATATGTTTGCTTCCCCTACATAAAACTACATTGATCCATATCTATCAAATTTGGCAACACCTTTGTCATTCTTTTAGCTATTATAGACAAATACTTTATAATTATGGTTTAAAATTGAAACTGGCCTACATGAAGTTGGGTCTGATGGGTCATTACCATCTTCAGATGTTACAGTTGTGACAATAGTAGGTACTGCCAACCATGCTAGGGAGAAGTAGGGCAGTGGATTTAAGACTTGTGCCAGTACAGCTAGCTGGAATTTTTTAAATAATTGTATGCCATTTGTATATCAAGCTGATTTGTACAGATGGTTGTGCTGAAAATGTATTTGTGAGCTCTGCTTGTGTTAATTGTGCTAACATGTATCAACAGTGTACCCTGCTGAAATGAAGAGAAATGTGCATATATTATGGTATCTGAATTAAATGTAAATGAGCTGTTAAATCATTAAATGGTACCCCACAGTACTGAGTAGGACCAGAGACGCTAGGTCTTGGAGGAGCCATTATCTGTTAGATTTTGTAAAGAAGGAGGAAGTGTTGTAAATGTCTCTGGCTCCTAGACACTGCTATAAAAGCTCCAAATGTGTATTGCAGCAGTCTGCTAATGCCTTGCCTCAAACTTCAAAACGAGATACTGTGAGAACCTAGAGTCAGGTGACCATATGAGGTCATTCTTCAAGTCATCTTGGATATTATATTTTACAGGTAGTAATCACAGAATATATAGAGTATTTTGTTCGGGGCCTGACAAGAAAGACTCCTCATGTATTTCATGTTGCCTTGCCAAAAGTAAGTAACTTAACTAGGGAACAGTAAAATTCTCTTAGATTCAGTCAGGAATATAGTGAAGCTTAGTTTAGAGAGTGTTTTTCTTTATTTGTATGAGTCTGTTCTTCAATGTTAATTTCAATATTTTCTGCGATTTGAACTCTGTGGTTTACTGTGAATGTTTATTCAGTATTTTCATATACTTTTATTGTTTATTATTACATATATTTAATACTTTTATTGTGACTGGTTCTTGTAGAGAGTATCTAACCTTTGAGAATATTTATATTTATTTGGTGACACTGTGTGGGCCACTCCAGAAGGCTTAGCCATCTTGATAAACTACTACCCTTTGTATTAGTATTAATATTACACAGAATAATTGGACACCCTACCCTTTATAAAGAGCCTTAGAGTTGCTGATTGTAAAGTGTCTGGTGGCAGTGGTAATTACCTTCTAGTCTGGGCAGACAGAGACATAGCTAGTAAACCTGTGCCAGCCTTTCCCAGGTGTGTGTGTGTGTGTGTGTGTGTGTGTGTGTGTGTGTGTGTGTGTGTGTGTGTGTGTGTGTGTGTGTGTGTGTGTGTGTGTGTGTATGTGCAAATCAAATCTTAAAGTGTGTGTGTGTCAGCTACTTAGAGCAGGGACATGAAACATTGGACTTACAGAGAGGGTGCTGGATGACTTGGTTGGACACTTGGCTGAGGAACTAACAGTACAGCTGTACCAGTGGGGAGTCTTACTGGGGATCTGGAGGGAGACAGATAGAGACAACCTGTAGAAAGGCACTGGAAACCAGCTGGTCCACTTAACAGAAGTTTAAACCAAAATGCACATGATCACAGTGGTTTAAAAGCACAAAGCACATCAAACACACATGTGGGTCTGGTAGCCTGGGGAGGACTCAGACAGACTGCAGACCTGAAGCCAGGATTGGTGTCTACTTCAGCAAGAGCATTACCCAGTAGCAGTGAGACTAAAGGTGAGCCACAGCTGCGGGTGGGTACTGATGTTCCCTGGGACAGAATGACTGCAAGAGCAGAGGTGAGTAGTAGTACTCAGGCTGACAGTGAGGCACCACTGTCAGAAGCAACCAGACATCCTGTTGAAGGGGAGCTGGGAAGGATTACGAAGAGTGAGTTGAGACAGGCTCAGCTCTCAGACCCTACATTACATGGTTTAATGGAGGTAGCTAGGGAGGCACCTGATTCTCAATGAAAAGGGGAATCTGTATACTGGAACAAAGGATTAATGTATAGAGAGTGAATCCCTGAGGGAGGGCTAGAAGGTGAAGTAATACAGCAGTTGGTAGTGCCCAGAGCCTACCATCAGGCACTTCTAGCCATAGCCCTTGACATTTCCCTTGCAGGTCATATGGGCATAAAGCATACCAAGAGACGTATTATGCAGAACTTTATGCTTCCAGAAAACATTAACCTTTAGCCTTCAAAAAGTGTTCTGGCTTTTATTGCTTACCCTTATAGTCAGCTTGTCTCCATGGAAATTTAAGTACCAGATATACAGCTCTGCGAACCTCTCTACTTACACTAAAGATTTATTTGCCAAAGGAAAACTCTTCATTACATTCAGTGTTCTTATATGTACTTGCTTACATACACAAAAAAATATATTAAATTGAGCCAAAGGCCTTAATCCATAATAGAGATATTACCTCTACAAATATTAGATTCTGTGCAGTTTTACACCCGATCCCCCACTTCAACAACTCAAGATTACAGCAGATGAACTTAAACATGCTTTTGTCCAATCTTTCTTCCTTCTCTTTTTACATTGTAATGCCTACATTTCTTTAAATCTATAAAAGAAGAAAAAAAGGCAATTGGCTACTTTAGTGGGTCAGATTCACAAATGGCCATATTCCATGCAGGAACAGTATAGCTGCTCCTGCACTCAATATGGGCGCTGTGCAATCCAGGATGGGGCCATTTTCACATGCATGAGTGGCCCTATACTATTACTGCATGGAATTCCATTCAGCATGCAAATCACCTCATTTGCAGTGAAAACCATACCTTCTTCACTTCAAGGCCTTCAAAAAGGCTAAACAAAACTCAAAACCCCCAAAACAACCAAACTAATAAAAACCTACTCCAAAAACTAAGCTCCCCGCTCCGCCAAAGCAAGTCTAAACCAAACAAAACAACAACTCAAATCTTTCAAAACCAAACCAAAGCTGTTGGCTGCCAACACCACTTACCACTGGTAAAATATGGAACTCTCATGCAACTCTAATTACTCAACTTAAAAAAATTCAAAAAAAAAAAATAGTCTAAACTCACAAGTCAGTCACATGGGCTTTCTTGCTGCTTGCCCTGACTAGCTAAAACATAAAAAAAAAATAAACAACTAACTAACTAAGAAAGAACTTGTGAATGCTGTGTGTGTATGCTGTATGCTGTCTAACTCTACTATATACTGCTGCCGTCTATACTTATTACTTAATTATTATTTGTGTGTAATTTGTAAAAAATTGAAAAAAAGGCAGTTGGCTTGTGTGTGTGCATGTAAATGTTTTTGTTTTTTTTTTTTCATCTCATTTACTATTTACTGTACCTAATTATCATTGTAAACTCTGATGAGCTTTTTCCCGGGCCTCTCTGAAAAAAGGACATGTATCCAGTCGGACCATCCCGGTTAACAAATGTAAAATAAATAAATAAATAAATAAATGAGGTGATTTTGCGATCCGGCAAGCTGAATGGATTCCATATAGGCACACTGTCAGTGTAAAAATGTATTCGGCTAGTAGCCAAATACATTTTTGTATCTGACAAAATGGAAACATGGCAGCTCATGAAAAGCATGTATTATGTTGAACAGACAAGCCAATGGCCAAATATAAGGCCATTGGCATTAAAAGCAACTTAATTTTTTAAAAAATAAAACATTGTTTTTTGGCCAATCTTGGCCATTTACGCTAAGAGCATTGGTGCGCAGACACGGGGGTGCCGAAAATAAAAAAAAAAAGGGAAAAACTGCCTTTTAACAGAAATCTGCATTTTGCCATTATAGTCAATGGCAGGCATAATGTAAACAAGACAAGGGAGCACTAATTGCCAACGGGAAAGGGTGTGCTTGTGAATTGTAACTCTGGACCTGCACTCTGGGGTATGCAAATGAAGGGACCAATACTGAATCACAGATTTATACCTACTGGCAGCCTGCACCTAACCATGGAGGTGCAGGAATAGGGAACCATGTAGGCAGGACAAGAGGATGGCTTCAGTAAGGGGTGTGTCATGCTTCCTGTAAACTTATTGGAGCCCTGTGGCCCATGTTTACTCTTAGTTAAGCAGAGCTAAGGAAGGGGGTGTGTCTCACATTGTTGAGCACTGTTTTCCATGCATGCTGCACACCAGGTTTTAACCAAACAAAAAAAAAAAAAAAAGAAAAATAGGAAATAGCAGCTTAGATCACATGTGAGCACTGGGTATGCACGTCACGCCTCTGGGCTTAAATGAGAAGGCAATGGGAAGGGAAAACAGCAGTAGGAAGGCAATCAAGAACTAGCATAGCTGGCAGGTAAAATGTGTCAGAATCGGCCAATTACACAGGCAGCAGCCCAGCCCAGCACACTACTATAAACTATGCAAACCCGTTTCACTCTGGTTTTTCCCACAAACTCTACACCACCGGTGCACACAGATGGGGAAATTTTACCTGACAAAACTAACAAAATGATAGGGGCAGCTGTTGCACTCATACATCAATATGTGCAAGAGGCTGAGGGTGGTGAGGATGTGAATGCTGATGACCATCCCACAGTGAGGAGGAGGAGAAGAGTGTACAGACCCAGGGTAACCTACTAGGGCCTACATGAGCTGGAGATAGTGGAGTACTATAGGGTGGACAGGGACATTCTACAGCAAATTGTTGAGCTGTGCCAGCACTGCCTCACACAGAACCAACAGAGGGGAACCCATCCCAGTGGATACCAAGGTATGTGTAGGCTTAAGAATACTAGCCACAGGTACCTTCCAAAGGGCAACTGGGGATATCATGAGGATCTCACTGGCATCAGCATCCAGGGTACTCTACCAGTTCCTGGATGCCATGTTAGCACATGCCAGTGAGCACATATATTTCTCCATCACCCGTGAGGCGTTGACCAGCAGTATGCGTCTCTTCCACCAAATAGCAGAATATCCTGAGGTAGTGGGTGCTACAGACTGCATGCACATGCACATCAAAGCACCAGCCAGTGAGTGGGGCAGGGTCTACATAAACTGCAAGGGCTTTCCCTCCATCAACTGCCAGGTTGTGTGTGATGCCCAGGGAATTATCTTGAATGTGTGTGCTGGCAGCCCTGGAAGCTATCACAACTCCCACATCTGGCATATGACACAGTTGTACTAGTCATTTGCTAGTGGGGACATCCCATATGGCCACCTAGTGGGGGATGCTGGCTACACACTGGAGCCATGGCTGACTACACCCCTCAGAAATACACACACACCTGAACAAGAACTCCATAATGAGGCACATGCACAAACCAGAATCATAATAGAGCATGTGTTTGGGTGCTCAATTCATGGATCCGCTACCTGGATATATCCATTGGAGCCTTGCAGTACTCTACAGCTAGATGTGCACAGATGTTCATAGTATGTACCATGGTACACAATATGATCCCGCGGAAACAGCTGCAGCAGGAACAGCATGAGGCAAGGTCACAAAGCCCCCCACCATTGCCAAGACCATCACAGGCACAGGGGGACTCAGAGGAGGAACCACCTGAGCCTGCCCATGTAGGCAGAAGGAGGCATTCCCAGTATGCCCAGGCCTTGGCAAAGAGGCAATGCATAGCACATACACTGATATGGAAGGGAACCAGGGAATGACACTTCTCTCTGACTTGCAAATACAGTAAAAGGGATGCCAAACATGACACTACCTGTGCTTTACCATATATAGAGAGTGTACTATGTGCATCTGACATAGCCCTCCAGCACCGTCCTCAATACTGGCCCAGCCACAATGTAAGTCACTCTTCCTATCAATTACTCAATGGAGTAGTATGTTCTTATAGTTGTATCTATGGTATGGATGTGAGCATGCAAGGGAATCTGGTGGCTGAATGCGATGGCAACAGATACTGGATGCCTATATGGGCCTATACTAGCATCAACACACTAGGCAGTACTAGACAAGGTGACAAATCCCACTTCAGTACATGTGGTGGCCCAAATGTGTGTCCATAGTACACACACATGCATGTCAGTAAGGCTCACATACCCACCACCAGCCTCAGCCAGTAGGACAGGTGTAGATGACCATAAGGAAAGGCAGGGGTAAGGCCTCCAACTAATGGCAATTGTGAACAGCCCCCCTCCAGACCTACACAGACAGACTGCAACAGGTCAGGCAGTTGTATGTTAGTTCTGAAGGGTAAGAAGTCTGAAACTGAAATGTAAGTCAATAAAACTTAAGATCTGTACTTCACTGATATACCTCCAGTCTGCATGATAGGTCAGGATACAAAATGATCTGGAAGCCAACAGAGTGGCTGACATACCAGTACAGTCATAACACAGTTTACAGTTGTCAGGTGCCCCCCCCCCCACAATCCTATGTAGAAATGCAGTAACATGTAAGTGTGAGGAGTAGTATCAGTGGAGCACAGATTACCTGAGCTGGCCCAATCTACAGGATAGATTGTTGCATGTGTACAATATGCAGGGGTCTGTGTGTTAGGTTGTTGTGTGTTCAATATTGTCTGGAAGTGATCAGCATGTAGGCATGGAGGGTTGTGTCTTGATGGCCTATGAGCAGTACTGTGGTTGACAGGGTCATGTCCGACAACTGCAGTGCCAAACACAATGCTTCTCAGCAATATCCATGTCAGCAGTCGTCCATACTCACTGTCCAGATGTCAATATATGTCACTGCCAGAAAGATGGACATGCCATGAATGTGGGCCTATACATACACACTGTACACAGGTGGAAATATCTTAGACAGAGTGCACACAATTTAACTGTCAGCTGCACACAACATTGGAATTGTACAGACGGGTTAGCAGCACATCAGTTGCCCATGTAGTATGGACTACTGATGTAGTCTGGCCAATCACTGGCAGACCACAAAAGGCACTGTTTTAAAGTAATGAAAGACTGCCTATGTCCATGCACAAGGGAGCATAAGGGGAATGTCCCAGGTATATCTGTGAGTCAGCTGCAAGTAGCTTCCATATCACGCATGCACTCAGCTCACCCCACCATCAGCCACAGGTTTATCACAGGTCATATCTTTGCTGTTGGGAATGAGTACAGTATGACCCAACTTCTATATGGGAATACCCACAGAGTACAGCATGCTGAAGAGCTGTCCTATGCAGGTGTGTCCGTAGCTGTAAGCAGCACCCTGCCTGCATCCAGACCAATGATTCAATATGGACAAAAACTATTGCCATTAACACCTTGCACACTTACGCTGTCACCCCAGGGGAATCCACTGGCTCGCAGCCTGAGAATGTAGGAGTGACAGAGTGCAGTGGCCTGCTACAGATGGCCTGCATCACTATCAAATGGCCTACAGTCCTCTGTCAAAGGCTTGTGCCTCACCCGTAGTGCCAGTGTATGGTATCTCATGAGATCACCACTAACAACCTAACACAGTCAACAGAACACAAATGCAAGGCCATGTTGACAAATCCCAGTAGCATGCCCCCCATGTCCCACTGCATGAATTGTAGACCAATCCATAAATACCGCTGGGATGAAGAGTCAGCTATAGGGATACTTCTCAGATATTGCTCGCATAATGTTAGGAAGAGGATAGAATAACAGAGTGGGGGGTAGACGCATGGATGTCATGGAGTGTGTGAAGTCTGAAACTCTGATGTGTGCCCATACTACCCCTGCCTGCAAACCCAGTAATGGGTAGCTACAAACCTGCTCATAAACCACAATGTGAAGGGGAACTGATCAGATATATGAGCCCTGCCTCTACGTAACCTGGGTGTATCTGTACAGCTGAGAGGCATGGCCACAACAGAATATGGCCATTCTGTTAAGTTGATATATGTGCAAAAAGGGGATCCTCAGACACCATAGTACAAAGATACTGGACCATTTACATAGACCCATCAGCAAGTGTCTGTAGCTACCCCTGCAGAATGGCAGGAGTGTGCAAAAATGTGTAGGCTGTGGACAACAATACTGGACTCAGCTTCATTTATCTTGTATTCCCAGTAAATAACTGTGAGCAAAATAATTAAATCTGTCAGTAGTTGATGACATAATACATCACAGTGTAAAACAGTAGATATGTCTGAATATCTCTGCTAACATCAATCATGTAACACAAGTAGCACAGACAGCAATAGTTACAGTATCCCCCTATCTGTCGCCCATTGACTCCATATTGTCAACCTATCTACAGATATCCTGCAGAAACAGGTTGCTAGCTGTATGTGTAGAAGACCAAACCCTGGACTGGAGTACAGCCTTACCTGGAATGGATTCACACACTCAATACAGAAGGTTATACTGGGCATGCTCCTACACTTAGAGAAATAAAGCCCATGTCTGACAACACAGTAGACTATACATATCTGTCATTTGCAGATGTCTGCGCACACACACCAAATTGTACACCATTCATGCTTCACTCACACATTGGTAGGAATACTCACACATATCCAAGGCCAACACACTATAATATGTCAAACATACACACACACAGATGTGGGGAAAAGAGAGACAGACAGTGACAGAGAGAATTCCATTATGAGGCCTGTCCCACCCACTTCACATCCCGTTGGCTGATATCACATGATGTGCTGATGTCAATCACTGTACACATTCCTTTTGGTAGCCCTCATTGTGTGTGTGTGTGTGTGTGTGTGTGTGTGTGTGTGTGTGTGTGTGTGTGTGTGTGTGTGTGTGTGTGTTTGTGTGACAACCTCACAGCTCAGATGGCTTCGTGGTTAACTGCTGTGACTATAGTGTACAGGGTCCTGTGTTCAAGATCTGCATGGGCTATTTATTTTGTTGATGGACAGAACAATGGCTAATGGAGACAGGGTGATTAAGGCACTTTAAAGTGGCTTTAAGTGGGTTTGCACTGCTAACGTACAGTTAAACAAATAGGTGCTTACATCTTGTAGGCTTCACTTACCAGTGCGTAAATCTGCTTAGCATTTACATTTAAGCAATACTTACACCTGCTAAGCATAGCTCAGCCCTGGTAACCAGTGATCAAATTCCAGTCAGATAAAATAGCAGGGTAATGACATCTTTAATATTTCATTCCCTGTACATAACATGCTTCTATGTGCTGTTGTTACAGTTGCAAGGGGTGTGACTATACTGTATGGGACACCTGGGTATACATGGGTAGTAACACAATCTTTTTTCTTTGGATTTGTTTTATGCATGGGTAGTATCCCAGGTAATATGCATTCACACTTGCATGTTACACCAGCTACAGTGCACTAGTTGACAGAAGTAGTTTAACACATATTGTATCATTACGTTAGTACTTTTAACAGTGCTTTTTCAAGTAAGAGTAGATTGCACATTGTAGTACTGGGACCATACACCCCTGCATGCAAAGCTGGATGAGTACTGAGTATCTTGTTCTTCATGTTTGAGCTGTATGTTTATATGCATTTCCTACTGGATATTGATCTGATATGTTGATATTAACTGTAGACTACTATGTTGTTTGGACATCCCATTGAGGAATGCTGTCATGTATTAATGGCATACCTTTCAGTTTCAGATGTGTATTTTGCAAAACATTCATCCTAATGCATAACCTATTGGGTATCTACTTACTGTCTGTTCTCTGTACAGATGTGCAGATGTCAGGTATTCCTATGGCCATACCATTATGTAGGCGCCCCATTGTATTGTGCTGTGGGCCTGGACACTGCATGCTAGTTCCAACATATGGGACATTCCTTAATGTGGGCCTTGCCTCATTTCCTTGCCTGTGTGAGGGACATTACAGAGGTGGTGGCCTACAGATTCACATATAGTTGGTGGCAATACATCACAGGACAGGACATGTGGAGACAGCCAACCAACATTGGGGACATAGCCCCAGATTTTTGAACAGATTCTGTCATCAGTGCTGTTATACACATGGTGGATTGTTAGATTGACAGGGTTTTTGTGGACATACATTTAGTGAATGATGTCATGACCCACAGTGATATGTCTCTGACATATCTCTCCACTGGCACGCTTTCCACAGACTGGCCACATGTCTGCCTGTTATGTTTTGTGTGTTCACCAGACAGTTGGTGGCCTTGGTAAATCAGTTGTGGACTCTGGGGAATGCAGTCAGTAAATACTCACATCTATGGGTATTACCGACGTCATATTCCTCATAAAGGATGTTACAACAAACCCAGTGACATCTGCAACTGTCTCAATGTATGACAGCAGTATGTCCAATCTACCCCTGTGTTTGTGCCTCTGTTCACATCTAGTTAGTGAGTGAGGAACATTATCAAAGGCTTTGGCCAGATCAGTGTAGGCTGTATGTGTCACCTTGCTTTCATCCACAGCTCAGGTGACTGACACCAAGACGTTGACCAGGTGGAATGAGCAGGTATGACCTACCCTTCACAAAGGTAAACTGTTTGGGAACCTGAGTTTGCAGATTCCATATCCCTGTTTATTAGGTGCGTGATGATGCATTCCATAGCTTTGCATAACAGACTTGTCAGGCAGTTGGGGCAGTATTTCCCTGGTTCTGTAGTTACACCTCATTTGTGGAGAGGGGTGACTGTAGCAGTGTACAATTCAGTAGGGAGAAAGCCTGGGGTGAGGCTGTGCTTGAACAGGGCACACAGGTAAGGTGCCAGGTCACTCTATAGTTCATGTAGAACACAGCCAGGGATATTTTCAGGTCCCATAGAAGCTGTATTCTTGGCCTTGGACAGTGGTGTTTTAACCTGTGCTGCTGTAATACTGGGTGCCTGGTGGTGTACTGGTATTGTGATTGGTCCTTTGGGGGGGAGTGAGGGGTAATGTTTGCACTCAAGATGCCAGACAGTATATTGGCAGTATTTGTTGGCTCAGTCTGGGAGGTTCCATTGTCTAGTTGCTCAGAAAAAAATCTTGCTATTGCCATGGAGATTCTTAATATAAATGTATGAGACCTTGGGGATGTCTTCACTGTGTGCTCCAATTCTGTTCCCACAGTTAACTTTGTAGTATTTGATGAGGGATTTCAACTTTCAATTGAGGCTGATAAGGGTTGATTTGCAGTCTTGGGACTTCATGTTATTCCATATCAGTTCGCTCATTCTGTTGTACAGTGTCTGGCAGGGGACAACCAGATTAGCTTCCTTTTATTGGAGGTGAGGGTCCTGGTTGTATTGGGTACGGCAGTACCCATGCATTTGTGTACATGTTCATAGTGCATTGTTGTTTGATTCAGCTGTCATGCACCTAGTCTCCAGTTGCATGTTTGCCATGAGGTTAACCACCTCTGTTGTTATGAGGCCATATTCAGCATTGGAAAGGCTTTTCATGGTGGTTACCTGTGCAGGGGGCATGGGAGGGACATGGATTTCCAAAGGTGATTAATTTGTGTTCAGATATAACAAGGGGTAGTTGACTGTTGGTGTCGAGCAACAGTCGCTCATGTTAGGAAGGACCAGGTTGATGTGATGGGCATGTGCATTAGTACATGAGTAGCTTTCTCAGTTAATGGTGGGGTAGTTGATGTCAACCAGTATGTGAGTGTTAGGTTGGACAATATTATCCTCCAGGATGTTTAGGGACATAGAGTGTGAGTGTTGGGACATGTTTGGGGACTTATAGCAGGCTATGACCTGAGCCACTGTCCTAACCAATTTTACCTACGCCTGCAGGATCTGCAATGCCTAAGTTGGTCAACACTCTGGAGGTGTGTGCCTCCATAATGAATATGGAAACACCACCACCTTTGGAGCTTCAGTTATAGTTCTGCAGCCAAGAGATGAGGAATGGGTAATAGGCTGGTAGTGCAGGGGTGCTTTCTGCTGCCTTTAACCAGGTCTCTGTGATAGCACAGATGTCATAGTTCCCCATTTTAAGGAATACGTCCAGCGAGTGCATTTTCAGATATAGACGTCAAGTGTGCAGCAGCATGACCCACAGATTGCATGTGTTTGTACCTGTCATATATTTCTGTATGTTTATGTATACACACACACACACACACACATATATATATATATATATATATATATATATATATATATATATATGTATTCACCTTTCTATATATATATATATATATATATATATATATATATATATATATATATATATATGCATACATGTGGATATATATGTGGATGTATCTCTCTCTCTCTAGATATATATATATATATATATATATATATATATATATCTTATGTATAGATTTGTCCACATATATGCATCTCCATACATATATACATGTAGGTATAGAGTACCTGACTGATTCCAAAGACTCCTTTCCCAACTGTTGAATGACTGTACTAAGTGATATGTTTGGAATGTCATCACTATGTTATATCACTCAGATGATGCAATGGTACATTGCTTTGATTGTAGTTTACAGGGCCCTGGGTTTAAGTCTTTGACAGGCTTTATTATTTTGTTGCAAGGCAGAACAGTCCTGCTGGGGAGGAAGGGATGAGTGCAATAATTGAAAGAGGTAAGAGATCCCTAGTTTGTGCCACTCCACCCCCATTTAGACAGCCTTCAGTCAGAGTGGTCTCAGTAAGAGGTACAGAGTGTGGATCCGATGTCCAACTGCACTAAAGATATATATACATATATATATATATATATATATATATATATATATACACACATATACATATATATATATATATATATATATATATATATATATATATATATATATATATATATATATATATATATATATATACACACACACACACACACACACATACACACACACATATATATATATATATATATATATATATATACACACACACACACACACACACACACACACACATATATATGTATATCTGTATATATATATATATATATATATATATATATATATATATATATATATATATACACACATACACATAAATATACATACACATATACATATATACACAAATATACATATATACATATATACACACACAAATATACATATATATATATATATATATATATATATATATATATATCTATATATATATATATATATACATATGTACATATATATACAGATATACATATACATACATATATTAATTAATTATGTTCTTGTGAATCCTTCCTTTTGTTCATTTGGATGTAAAGTGTCGCCCATTGTTGTGTACAGTGTTGGGATAACTCCCCATCCACAGATATGTGGAAGACACCAGACAGACCATAGCCACAAGGGACTGGTGTTTGGAAGTGGTCATAATACAGTCTGAATTGGGTACAGCCCCAGTTCAAGTTAGGGGACAGCAAACCTAAAGCAGGACACTGCCATCACCCTGCTTCACTGTGTGGGTAGTGCTGTTATGCTGTTGTGCAGTACTTTTACATTGCCAAACTAACATGACCAAATTGTACACAAAGAGAGTTCAATCCTTGTCTCATAACACCTTCACACATTTCCATGCATGAGTTTTGAAAAGCTGATGTATTGCTGTCCAGACGTTACCCAGAACTGGGTGTTGTATGTTGTGAGAAACAGCTGCCATCGTCAAAACACACCCTATACCCAAGACATGTGGAGTCTGTTGAAGACTGTTACATGTGGTACACACCCAGTACTTGCCAGAGATGTCAGATACACCTCCACTGTTGCTCTATGGTTCCTGGCAGCCTCCCTGGATATTTCTGGGATGATTTTCCCCAACATATGTGTAGGGATGTCCACTTCTTCAAACTGTCACTGCTGCACCATCTCTTGTACACCATTTGATGACTATCTGCACTCTGTTCCATGGCATATGCAATGCTATGTGTATGTATCCATAGCATTCAATCCCTTTGCAGCATGTTAGGCTGTATGCAAACCATGGCTTTTGCTATAGAAGGCAACTGTGGGTCTGCATTGGAATAATCTTGGTATGTGAGCTGACTGTAATATGTAGCTACTGCAGAAGTCCATGACTGATGGCAGGTGTGTACCCAATCTGCTCAACTGCTGTGGTTGATCACATGCTGATATACCCCAGTATGAGCTTCCTCCTATCCACACATATGCATCTAGCTTCTTGGACTGTTTCCACTACACATACATGTTCCCATAACAGAGTTGTATGTTTCACATTTGCATTGTACAGATTATAGGTCACATGACAGGTTGCATGGCTTTGGTCTTGTGTATTGTGCTCACATTGTCATATCTCACACATACCTGGCATTGTGACATGTGTGTACATCTTTTATATGCACTGTCTCACAGTACTGTATACAACATGTCCCTACTATTGGCAGTCTGTCCCCACATTTTGCCAATCATTATCCAGATGTCCTGCAATAACAGGTTTGTGACTTATGCTACTCATATTGACATCTCATGCAAATAAGCCCCTGTGATATTATGCAGTGAACCCCACCACAGGTGATCATGCAGATACATGCAATTTGCTGACTATAACAGTTCAATGCATGGCCACATGCATGACCTTAAAATGCCTGGGGTACTGGTAAACCACAACAGGAAGATCTCATACTTACCAGCCTCAGGATGCTGTGACTCATGTTGATGAGAGGTACCTAGGTAATGTGATGGAGAGGTATTGTCAGCAGCTTCACAACAGTCATCAGTCCAGAAGCAATGCTACGTGTATGCACAGGTACAGTCTACACTATGATATTACACTATTTGTTATTCTTCATCTGAAATGGGCACATGTGCATTAATAAACCCCACCCACTGCTGTATTTTGCAATGAATTCTGCATCTAAAGACAGTTGAAATGTGACCTCAGTACACTGATGTGGACTTTTGCCTTACCTGGATGCTCCTCGCCGGTTTCCTGGGTGGCACCCACCTCCATGACAGCTACATCTTGTAGTGGATGTTCTCTGTGGACCATCTCAAGGTTGGCAAGGAGCTCCTCCATTGCTGTAAGTGGGGCCTCTTTGGTGGCCCCCCACCAGTAGCGGAATGGTCCCTCACCACCACAACAGCCCGTTGCCATGCACGCTGAATCAGGTCAGTTGCTCTGTGCCTGACCTGTTCTTACATGCAGCCATGTTTCCCCAAGGTGTTCACTCTCTGTGTGAGGTCTTCCCAGAAGCCTGCCCTCTCCCGCTGATGTTGGTAACCCCGCCTGAAGAGGATGTGGTAGTGTTCCAGGATGGCATCAGTTATGGCTGCTGTCTCCTGGACATCATAGGCTGGAGGCATCTGCATCACACCTGAAATTCATAAACAGGGAAAAACACATCACAAGACATCAGACATTGTCCATAGTTCTTTACAGAGACAGCTCACTAGTAATGAGTATCAGTAGCCACAACATTACATCAAATAATATTTGAGTACTTAGAAGAATTGTATGGACATGCATAGCATTATGTGCTAGTAGGCAGTTTGCGCCTGATTAATGGTGAGGGTAGAAGTGCATGTGGTGTGCATATCCTTCTATACTGTTGTTGAGCCGGGGAGGTGATGTTTATCCTAAACATGTCCGAAGCTGGTCGTCTTTAGCTATGGTGTGTGTGTATGTGCTGTGGCTGACCTCCATTACAGGGTGGGTTGGATAGTTGCCTAAGAGACCACAGACATATGCGGTATGGCCTTCCGATTGCCATCAGTGGATGTGTACAATTTGTACTCGTACTCAGCGTTACATTAATGCACCTGTGACATACTATGCTCAATCAGACACAGGTTGACATGCTGCCCAGATGGTGACTGCTCCTACACACATGTTGGTGGTGGAATGAAGAAGTACAGGGCAGTATGCAGAGAAAGGTGTTGGCAAAGGAGAAGTAGGATTGACAGACAGATATAGAAAATAGACATGAGTATAAAGAGATTGAGTGCATGGCAAAGACAGTGTTGGACATGGCTATGGATGTGGAGTCTGACATACAGATGTGGAGTATGGGGATGTATAATGTTTACAGCACGGATGGTGTATAGGGCCTGTAGTTATTGGCTAGACAGAGTCACATAGCTAAGAAGGATGTGCAACACAAAAGGTTGATAAAGGAATATGGGTGAAACATACAAGCTAGAAGTATGTTTAGAACATATGGAAACATCACTTTGATGGCTTGTTCCATGAGGAAAATGGGGGAGGGAGGGAAGGTTGGCTGAGGTGGGTATGGTTAATCAGGAGGTGCAACAGATTATCAAGGAGAATGTAAGGATAGCTATGATGGGGTTTAATAGTAGAAAGGCTGTTGTTCCAGATGGCATATCTGTGGATGCCTGGAGGTGTTTCTGAGACCTGGAAGTGGTATTTTAACTGAATTGTTTACTGTAATCTTGGAAAGTGAGAGGATCTGTGAGATGCTGGCGAATATGTATAGGTACTGCTTATCTAAACAAAGGTGGTCTGCAGAGCTGGAGTAACAAGTGAGGAATAACATTGATTGGTCACAGGATGAGGTAATGGTAAAGGGTGGTGGCAGCTAAGTTGAGAACATGGTGATAGTTGATGATTTACAGTATGGTTTCATACCAGGTAAGAGTTACAGATACAAATGTTGATCCACAAGTGTTGATGGAGCTCTGCACTGAGGCTGAGATGCAGCTGCATTGTATCTATGTGCACCTACAGAGAGCATATAACATGCTGCCTGGAGAGAAGTTATGGTATTGTATGTAGAGATCAGGGGTGCCAGAGGAGTCTGTCAGACACCACAAGATATGTAGGAGGCTAGTCTGACAGCAGTGATTTCTGGTTCTGACATAACAGGTGGATTTAAGATGGAGGTGGGAGTACATCAGGGGTCAGCTGTGTGTCCTTTCACATTTGCAGTGGTGAGGGACAGGTTGACAGACATAATCAGACAGGGGTCCCTGTTGACTGTGCAGTTTGCAGATGACATTGTCCTCTGTAGTGAGATTAGGGGACATGTTGGGGAGACCCTGGGGAGGTGGCGTTATGTTGTAGAGCGGGGAGGAATGATGGTCAGCAGGACTAAGTAAGAAAACATGTGTGTAAATGGGGTGGAGGATAGAGGAATGGTGACAATGCAGGGTGTACAGTTTGGAAGGTGGATAGGTCTAACTACTTGGGAACATCAGTTCAAAGTTATGGGCAGTGTGGGGTAGCAGTGTACAAGAGAGTACAGGCAGGTTCTGTGTGGTGGGGAGGGGAGTCGAGAGTTATTTGTGACAGACAAGTACCATTAAGAGTGATATGTAAAGTCTACAGGAGGGTAGTGTGACTGGCTACATTATATTGGTTGCAGACAGTGGGATTGTACATTCAGGCAGGATTCAGGGCTGGACACAGTAGAGTGTGGGGTATTCACATTTACACTGCGCGTGATGGGGGGATAGGATTAAACCTACACCAGCTACTTTCTCAGTTTATAACAGCAATATCTCCATCCTGGACCTGTGTTTAGGCCTCTGTCCATGAGTATGTCAAACTTTGTCCATATATCATATAGTCAGAGGCATAGAGATATAACATATCATTACTTAGTGATGTAATTCATAATATCATCCCAGTTAGGTATCATACTGCCAGACATTTTTTGTGTAAGAGGTCTTGACAAGGCCTGGACATTCTTTGGGTGTGTGTACAGTTGGGAGGTCTTTGTATTTCTGGCTATTGTTGACAGACTGTCAGGACTGTATAGCAGTGTATTGTGAATATCTTATTTCTTGGTGGGGGGGGTAGATGTAAGTGTTATGTTTCCTTTTCTATCTGCCTTCGCATGCAGATCTGCTGCTCTATCAAGTGTTACATTTTTGTGGGGTAAGACTGTGACATGCCCCATAACACAGTCAGGCATCATACTGCACTGTGTATTGGGCCATTATATGTAGGAATAGTGTGTAAGTATTAAACATGTTGACAGTTTGGTTCACACACTCCTTATGCTGTATGCACTTTCACACTGGTGTCTGTTTCTCAGTTCTGTTACATCCCTGGAGTGCCTGGTATATTTGCAATTACATGTGTATTCCCCCATAGCAAGATTGCTTTTTTGTTGTGTCAGTCCGTCTGTAGTTTGGATATTGCTTGGTGACATAGCTAGCAGCTCAGTGTATTTTATATAATGTGATGTTATGTCCAGATATTTGGCAAATGTGTAGTGTTGCCTGGCCCCCATAAGTGTTGTATATGTCTGACACATCAGGGGGGGATGTGAAGATTTACATGACTAACTCCTGGGAAGTCACTGGGTTTTGGACTTGTGCTATTCCACTCAACAGATGTTAGAACAGACAGGAGGGTGTTACTGCATCACATGTGTCTACACCACTATGTCAGATACGTCCACATTTTCATGGCACCCCCCCCCCCCCACCTTTGCCAGGCTTGGTTATGCTTTCTTGCATTAAGCTGTTCTGAGCATGCCTGTCACCAGCCAGATTCTTCCAGACTGTCCATGTTTGGTCTGTTGAACAGTGTCATTTTATTCCTTCCTGTGGTGAATCACTGTGATGATGTGGGGATGTGTGTCAGTATATGATGACTGATAATACAGTTTCATAACTGACATCCTTCTGAACACGTATGCTGACACACACCCTGTTCCTGTAGCGACATTCCACATTTATACCTGCAGGATGTACATTGTGTCCCTAGTGTAGGTCCATTGCCCCCACCCCCATTTTGCAGCCTTTGTCCAGATCTCTTGCACTAAGGGTGGGGAGGTATGGTGCTGGGTATAACTGCAGTACATGTTATGCACAGATATATATATATATATATATATATATATATATATATATATATATATATATATATATATATATATATATCTGTATATGTATGTATGTATATATATATATATATATATATATATATTTATATCTGTATATGTATGTATATATATATATATATATATATATATATATATATATATATATATATATATATATATGTACCTATATATATATTTATATATATGTATATATTATGTTAATATATTTGTAACACATCTACAATTGATATACAACAGAATGATATAAATAATCAAGATACACAGCTTGTACCTTTGACTTCATCTAATATTACAGCTACTGCAACATCTTATGTGAGTGCAAGCATGGGGGTGATAAGAAAGACCTTTACAACAACGGCTGATGTACACAGGTCTATTGATGCGGAATTTCCCCCCTTGGTAACATCTTACAACCAAGATAATGAAGCAAGTAATAATTTTTTAAGAGGCCTGAACTCCATGGGCCTGAATTTTCCTCTTCCTGTGAGGGAGACATCTACAAGCAGGATGAGAGGGGGTCAGCAGAAAACGCAACAAAGAGGCAAGAGTTCAACCAGATACAAACGGAAGTTGGGCGAAGCCACGACAAGCCCACTAACGATAAAAAAAGTGTTTCAGCAAGTAAGACACTGATAGTTAACCTTTCTAGTCATTGTTTAACAGAGTATGAAACGACTGTTCTGAATAAGGGTCTTGCATTTATTCCTACAACTGATATGCATATAACAGATATAATTTTTGATGTTAAAATGTTTGCTCGCAATCTTACTTTAAAATGTATGTTTAATAACACTCAGGAACACCATATTGATTGTCTTAAAAGACTGAGTGTGTTTATACCCAAACATAATGCATTAGTCAATGCGTTTGAACAGTTGTGTATTTCCAATATCTATGAAGTGTATAATAATAGACTTACGAATAGGACAATAGGTAGGAAGTATAATCTGAGTAAAGTTGAATGTAGTGCCTTAAATGATTTAGAGAATAATAAGAACCTGGTCATTAGACCGGCAGATAAAGGAGGGCAAATAGTGTTAATGGATAGAACAGATTATGATACAGCCATGTATGATATGTTGTCGGATGGTAATTTCTATGAAGTTATTACATCAGCACAGGCTAATACCATGATTAATACTGTTTCTAGTTCTATTAGATGGTTGGAAGCTACATCATTGATAGATCATGATTTGGCTGAATATTTTTATACAGCAAATCCTACCATTCCCATTATACAAGGATTGCCTAAAGTGCACAAGAATCTCAGTAAGCCACCTATGAGACCTATAGTTGCTGGCAACAATTGGTGCACTGAATCCTTGTCTATTTATTTAGAGAAATGCCTTAGGCCTATCGTGGATAAGTCTCAGATAGTTTTAAGAGACACAGAACATTTTTTTAATGAGCTGTTTCAGTTTTCCAAACATATAACTGCACATGAGAGATTCTTGTTTGTAACATTAGATGTAGCTTCTTTGTTTACTGTAATTCCCAATAATATGGGTATAGAATATGTTAAAAAATTATTAATGGACTTTGGTGACTTTAATAGTGATGATATATTTTTGGTAGAAACTTTACTGAGTCTTGTACTTCAGAATAACATATTTGTGTTCAAGGAGAGCATATACTGGCAAAAGAATGGTGTTGCTATGGAGAGCTCTTGCTCCAATAGTTATGCCAATGCAGTGATGGCTGTGTGGGAATCTCAACATTTAATGAGGGGCCCATTTAAAGATTTTATTTTATTTTACAAAAGGTTTGTGGATGACCTCTTTCTTATATGGAGGGGAACTGAGGAACAATTACTAGACTTTATGAACTATGTTAATAGTTCATCAGATTTTTTACGGTTCACTTTAAATTTCTCAGCCGATGGCATACATTTTTTAGATGTGTTTGTTAGTAGGGATGAAAAGGGTGAGTTAAGTAGCAATCTGTATAGGAAGGATTGCTATGCTAATCAGTTGTTAAGCAGGAAAAGCATGCACCCTAATTTTATATTTAGAAATGTTGCCAGGAATCAATTTTTTTAGAGCTTCAAGGCTGAATGTGAAGGATGAAGATTATGAACATCAAAGAAAGAGAACAGAAATAGAGTTACTAGAGAGAGGTTATGAAAAGAATATGGTAGAGAGCAATTCCCTAGCAGTTGATTCTATGAGAGGCACTAAAGCGAAACCCTATTTTTCAGAATGTACCATCAGAGCAGAACGCCCGATGAATAATAAACTTAGAATGTCTCTCAGTTACACTAGAGATGTCAGTATGTATACTGCAATTATAAATGAGCACTGGAATATTTTAATGACGGATGATCATATTAAGGCTATAGTAGGTACAACACCACAATTTTCATTCAAAAATAGAAGGTCACTTAAGAATAGGTTGTACAACAGCACATCAATGAAACATGCAGTAACAGATTCAGGTACTAAACCATGTGGTAGGTGCAGATATTGTGGTTTTATTTCTAAAAATACTACTTTTAAGCATCCAGATACTGGTGAGATTTTTTATATTACTGCAACTGCCACTTGTGATACTATGCATGTTGTTTACCTTGATTTTTGTATCATATGTAATAAATTCTGTGTAGGCAACACTGATCGTTCCCTGAAAGAAAGAATCAGGGAACATTTATATCATATTAAGAAAAAGAATGTTATCAGTGCACTTGCCAAGCATGTTATTAATACTGATGAATAACATATTTTTAAATTTTTAGTGTTGGGTACGACATATGAGAGTATAAGATGTGGTAACATTAGGTGTAGAACTGAAGAACTGGAAGCAAATTGGATTATAGGACTTAGAGCTAATTATGGGCATGGTCTCAATGACTATGTATCCATTAAACCAGTTCTTTATAAGAGACCTCTTCATAAATAAGTAGATATATTTTTATGTACATATATATATATATATATATATATATATATATATATATATTTTTTTTTTTATTTATTATTTTTATTTTTAGACATTGATACATTTATTTATATATGTTTTTAATATTAAAGTTTCATGTTTTTATTTTGTTCATATTGAATGTACCACTTTAATTTTGTCACTAGTTGATCATATGACCCTTTACAAGTATAAATTGGTGTTTCAGTAACTTTGTTTAAACACCTGATGAAGCTGTATGTGAAAGCGCTTGTGTGACTATTAAAGCTGAGCTACAAACGAATATATCTTGGGATATCTTGTTTTTACCTTTTTATTTTACTTATTCATCACTTTGGACTTCTACAGCAGTTTATACTGGAGCCACACCTTTGCTTATTTCGTTTATTTTTGGATTTTATTTCTTTTGCAAAGGTGTGTAGTGCTTGTTTGGTGATTTTGCTTTTGTACTATATATTTAACCTTGTTTATATATATATATATATATATATATATATATATATGTGTGTATGTATATATATATATATATATATATATATATATATATATATTTTTTTTTTAATATATGACTTGATATATCAGTATATTTCATGTTTAATATCTACATATATATTATTTTGATATATATGTACATATTCTATATATGTGTAATTTCGTATGTACATATATCTGATGTATACACTTTTCATATGCCTCTATCACCATACACATCTATATTTGTATACTTATATATTATAAACATGCTGGTTCCACAGTGTTTGTTCCATTGTATTTTATACCTGTATTGAATGATATATTTAAAAAAAAAACATCTATTAGTACAGCTGTGATGGAATAGTGGTACAGTGCTCTGACTATGGTATACAGGATCCTTTGCTCAAGTCTGGGGCAGGGCTGATTATTTTGCTGCTGGACAGACCAAGGGCTGTTGGATAGAGTGATTAAGGCACTTTTAAGCAGTTGTAAGAGGGTTTGCATGGTGGTAAGCAATGCTAACTTCCACTTAAATATGCTTACAGACAGTTAGCCTTAAAAGTGCTTAATCTGTGCAGGCATTGCTTAGCACTGTGCAAACAGGCTTAATCCCACTTACTACTGCTTAAAAGAGCTTACTCCTGCTTACCCCTGTACTAATATCTTTAAAAGAAAAGAAAAAAGGGGTTATAGGAAAGGGGTGAAAAAGGGGGCATGCAGAGGGAAAGACAATAGGGAAAGTAGCTAGGGATGTGCAGGACATGTATACTGAAGGTCCATAGCTGTCCATTTCTTCTACAGCAACAGCTGTGCATATATACTGAATTTGGAGGTATATTTGGACACTCAATGCCCTGAGAGGGGGGTGAGGACAACAATAATGTGTTGTGAAGCCAATTAGACCAGATTACATGTGTCCAGTTGACACGTGTGTGAAATGGACAGCTACGTATAGGGCGAGATTTTTTTTTTTTTTTATGGAGAACAGATTGCCTTTTTTTTTTTTTTAACTTGAGAGTGGGATGTTGGAGAAGGATAGTAGGTATACTTGGGGAGGTAGGTTGGGTAGGAAGACAGACAAGACAATATACAGGGGCATTATATGACACATCTGGGGAGTAAACACCTTGGATGGGGAGGGGTGTTTGGAAATCGAAAGACTATGAGCCCCCAAATGGAAACAGTGGGACTCAGGTCCCCACCTATGGGCAGTCACCATTGCACCTTCACGACCTTCTAATTGGGCCTCACGGCCCTCAAGCTGGCATAGCATATCTCCAAACTACTTTTGGAGCTTGCTACTCACCAAACCCTGGACCTGGTTCAGGTGACAGGATCCTGTCCGAGCCCACTCCCAGCGGGGACAAGCCCCATCCCCTGAGGTGGTTCCACCCAAAGATGGTGAAGTACCAGCGGAAGAGGAAGTTCCGGGTGGATCCCAGACATGCTGGGGCCCGGTTCCATGGCCAGATGAGGTGGGAGAGGTGGGTCCGCTGGGACTTGCCTTCCCAAACATGCTATGGTGTTACAGTTTTAGAACATATGTGGGTTAGAAATAGTCACCACAATCCAGGATTAGTTATAACAGCATGCATAGATATTCCCATTTACCCAAAACAAAAGATTTGGAGCAGTCGCATAGCAAACAGAACACATGCATATATGGAACCACAGTGGCCATTACAAAAGCATGCAGATTACATTGATAGCAACAGGCCACCAATAAAAGTATTTCAACATGGAACATTAATAGAAACACATTTCAACATTTGTTGAATAATAGGACATATGTCCCAAAAGTAGGTTTGGTGTAAACGTACCCATTGATTTGTGTGTTTAGATTATTGTTGCACATATGGTGGGGGGGGGAGATGTCAGTTAACAATTTGAATATCCTTGCAGTACTCAACTTTAATGATCATTGCTCTAATCATTACTCTACAGGTATTATTACAATACAGTATGGCCTTGGTTTGGGCAGTGGTATGTTTGTATACAGTGTATACTTCAACTGTCTTATAGCTAAATTCTACTTTTCTTACCTGGTAGACCTGTGGAGGGAATGTTTGTTTACACTACCTGACTGTTTTTACACATATTCCCAGATTCCTAGTTAAAATTATACACATACCTCTCAATCTGGACAAAGCTTGACAACATGGGCAACAAATAGGAACACATTTTGAATATCGCTCTTATAAACTTTTAGACAGTTGGTAGAGTAACAGGATTTGTTTTAATTTACATTTTCTGAAGGATTTGAAATCTGACACTCAAATGTATGTCATTATTTTGTGACTACAATTCTGAGATCATCCCAGGGATTTGCCAGGAAAAAAGAGGGATAGGCCAAAAATATGAGCCAAATATCTGGACATTCTCGTAGATCTGTACAGTTGAGAGGTATGATTATGCATACAACTTACTACCACTCCCAGGATTCGAGCCATGGGTGTGTGTACTAAAATATGACAATTTGTGTATCATCAGAGTGAGCTATTTAGAAAGGACTGGCTGTTCCTTCAGTGTTTTCTATCTAAGTCTCTCTTGGTTGTACAATCTGACCTTGTACTTATAACAGTCTTATACAGACATTCCTAGACATATTTTTTATGTAGCACAGTGTGGGTAACAATGGTTAACACATTACTATTCAGAGAATGCAACACTAAATGCTATAGAATACCAGAGTAAACACAACTAGTCCAGGATTTAGAATTTTATCACCAGGCAGTTATGGTTTTATTTAAATATCACTTATATGGGACTATTACTGTCATATTGTCTGGTTTATTCAGTACAACCCATACATAGTTTTTATACTGCCAGGTGACTTTCTACTACTTTATATTTATTTGATATGACTACTACAAGCAGGAATGTTACTTACCAGCCTCGTAACACAGCCTTTGCAACCTACTGGCATGGGCTTCCTGATTCACAGCCCGCTCGGCTGCAGCTGTAAAGAAAATAGAGAAATATTTAGGCATACCTATCCATCACATACAGAGGCTGGACTTTGGTAAACAGTTATTGATATGAATACTTACACACTGCTGGGACATCACCTTTCTGCCTTGTTTCTTGGACCCACTCATCCAAGAGCTCCCTCTTCTTCTGCTTCAAGTCGGCATATTGGTGCCTGACCTGCTCACCAGTCCAAGGGATACCAGTAGCACTAGTGGGATCACAGGCGAGACAGTCCCAGGCTTCTGCTTTATATTGGGAGCCCTGGTACTGGCCCTGCAGCAGTCTCTCATCATGGTTACTTACCAGGAGTCCTACCATGACCTTGGACTCCTATATGCCCCAGCGCTGCACCCGGAAGTGTATGCCCTCACCAACACCTGCCATACTGCCTACAGTGGGAAGCTGCAACAAGTTATGAGCTGTATTCCCACCTTCAGGGTTTAAATATGACCGATTTCCTGCCCTTTACCGTGATTGGATGGTTTTAAATATGCTGAGATAAGCTACAGGCCAGCCTGATTAGCTAAGGTTGGCAGTGTTTAAAGGGGCAGGTTCAGCACTGCTTACCAATGGGCAAATCCACTTAGCTGGGCTACTCATTGCTTAGCAATCATATTTACACAATGCTTACACCTGGTAAACAGAGCTGTGCAATGCTTAGCATTGCTTATTTTTTTATTTTATAGACTATCTGCTGTATGGGATTGCTTCATCATTCATTACATATTATAAATTTGTTTACTGTCCCTGACATCCCCCAGTGTGCTTTCATTGCATTTATTCATGTGTGACTATACCGTATGGGGCACTTGTGTTTATATAGGGGTTTCACAATGTTATTAAACTGCCACCTCAGGTCTGAACCTACTACAGTACTCTGGTTAACAAATATATGTTATTTAGTGGATAATTATATAAAAAAATGTTTATGTACTGCTTTCACATGTAAAATGGAAATTGGTTACAATGGGGATTAAAACTGGAATGGCTGCTTGCAAAGCATATGCTCTAACCACTACACTATTCCAGTACTGCTTATGTTGGATGTCTCTTGCTGTTTAACTTCTTGTGCTGTTTAAGCTGGACCAAGCATAGCTAAGCAATTGGCACACCCACGCAGCTACGCTTAAATGTTATTGTATGTATAAAAAAAATTAATTTGTTGTCTTTTTTTTATTTGTACCCTTCAGAATACCCATGCTAATGCTGAACCTGTTATTCTATCAACTTTCTGCTTTGTGGGATGATTGTCCCTTATGGCTTTGTCCACATTCTTTACTCTGACGGGTTGGGAGGTGTGCGCTATGTGCTTATGCTAAATCTGTTATTCTATCAACTTTTGCCTTGGTAGGGATGGTTGACCCTTATGGCTTTGACCAGATTTCATATCCTGATGGGTTGGGGGTGTTATAAGCATTCTCTCTCATTTTAAATTGCCAAACGGCAATTCTGGTGTGCAGGGGGCTTGTGTATTGTGAAAGCACTGCTCTCAGACACACCTCCTGCACTCATACACAGAACTGTGTCCATTTTGTAGCACAGCAGCACACCTTCATGAATATGCATGGCACGCTGCCATGCTGTACGGGAACGGTCCCTTCCGTGCAGGAATAAGCTATTCCTGCACGGACGTTTACTGAATCCCGGGGTAGTGTCTTTATCACATGCAACAATAACTGAAAATACTTTACTTTATAAAAGGCAATGTGTGTCATGAAATGTCCCATACAAATATTGTTAAGGTTTTTTTTTTTTTAGTTGCAGTTACTACTTTTTATTTCCTCCTTCCCTTCAATGCCCTTCCAAACATTTCTGACATGAAGTGTGACATAAGCATTTCAGTCCCCCACAAAACAAAAGTCAAAATTTTCCACTTTTTCTTGTAAAGTCATATTTCACAAATGTGATCGATGCTTTATAGTCTTACATTTATTCCACTGTTTTCAGTGTTGCTGGTCTTATTCCTGTTCATCTCCATCTCTCAACCTCAGACTCCTGATCAAGTACAAGGTACTCCCTGTTCTGCTAGTCAGCTCCTGTGCTTTTTTTTGTTTCAAGCATTTCCCTTTGAAACATTGGAGAAGGTTTCACTGACAAATTCTCCCTATAAGCTTTGTTATCAGAAGAATGAGAAGCAGAGTGTCCTTCTGCTTGATGGCTTACTTCTTGTTGGAGAAACTTTTACAATTCCTCCTTATCCTGTTCTGCATCAAAAAATGATTTTTATCCACCAGGAAAAATATTTTGAAGACAGCTGGGTGTAATAGCTTGAATCTCACACCTGTCTCTTGACATTCCCTGATTGCTGGGAAAAATGTGTTCCTCTTATGGCTAATGTACAGTGAATAATCATTGTTCACAAAACCTCTACTGTTCCCAATTTTAATACATTACTCTTTTGCCACAATTTTGACAGGATCAATTCTTTCTGTTGGCATCATTGGATATTTACTAATACAGGTCTTGGCTGTTTTTTCATGGCCAGTTGTGGAGCATACACACTATGTGCCCTTTAAGATATCCTGCAGTGGAATACCAGTCCAGTTATTTATTTGTGCTTTCATAAAATTAATACGGTCGTTTCCTTCCAGTTTCTCTGGTACAATCAGAAAATTTTTACAGCCATTTTGTTATTTGAGTTTGTTATACTCCTTCAGTGTTTTATGGGTGGCCACGGTGGTGCAGCGGTTAGCGTTGCCGCCTCACAGCAAGAGGTTCTCTGGTTCGATCCTTGGCTGGGGTGCCTTCTGTGTGGAGTCTGCATGTCCTCCCTGTGGTCACGTGGGTTTGCTCCAGTTTCCTCCCAAAGACATGCTGTAGGTGAATTGGACTCTCTAAATTGGCCCTAGGTGTGAGTGTGTGCATGGTGTGTCTTTTGTGAAAGATTGGGCACCGGGCTGGCAACTCGACACTGTAAAACTCCACTGCCAATCATGAGCGGACAGGTAATCCGCTGTGGCGACCCCTAACTGGGAAAAAGCCGAACGAAGAAGATACGCCTTCAATATTTTGTTTATTTTAATCAGCTCTGAGCTCATTTGACTTATTTTATTTTTTCTTCTAAAATTACTAGAAGCTTAAATTGCTTTTTGTTGAACAGCTGCAGGATTCTTAACAGTCAGTGATTTCTCTTCACCTTTTCTCATCGATTTTCTTTCAGGCTCTCTAAAGTTTCTTCTTTGCTGGCATCCAGGCAGTGTATTTACTAGCTAATAACTGACTTTACTAAAAGATGCATAATTTCTGGCCCTTATGTCTTTCTTTTTTCACATTGAGAGAGCTGAAATCAAGCTGTTGATCAGTGCGCAGCCATCTTGGAAAAAGACAAAGAAAGTAATCTTATCTCTTTTTGTGTCTAGTGTGTAATTACTTAGACTGATAGAGCTGCTTTCTGTATTAGGTTTATAGGTGTGTACTAGGCTAATGACCCTGGAGCCTTTACAAGCCTAGCCCAAAGGATTCCCTGGCAACCAACCGATGTCCAGAGTCTCTGTCAAGGAGAGCCACTGAAATGATCCTCGGGGTGAATTTTCTATTTCCTCTCCACTCATCAAGATTTCTCTTGAAGAGGGCCAGTGAGGTACTCTGCTTGATGTGTAAGTTATGCCTTTTCCAGAGCATGGGCTGTCTCTGGGTTAGGAACCTGTTCCTCCATCAAGTTCTGTTGATTGTGGTAATGAAGTTGAGGCCTCTGGAGCATGTAGCATGGATGGATTGGGATTTATTTAAATGTAACATATCTAGTAGCACTGGGTCTGACATGGCTTTGTAGGTCAAGTACAATTGCCTCTAAGGAGGCGATATGATACTGAGAAAAGTTGGGAGTTTTTTTTAGTCTTTCCACATAAGGCAAGTGTTTAAGGCTTAGGATCCCCTTAGTGAGGTATTTTTGTGGTCTTTCTCATTGTTGCAGATGTCTAGTGAGGTACATGCAAAATGAGGCATTGTACTCGATAACTGGTCTAATGAGGGAAGAGTAGAGAGAGAGAGACAATGATTTTCTTATTCCTGGATGCAAAACCCTTTGAAATGAGATGTGCCACATAGAAGGATTTTCTGACCACAGTGGCAATGTGATTGTCAAAGAAGAGGTTGCTATCCACTTGTGTTCCCAGATCTCTTATAACACCTTCAGTGTTCAGTGGTCTAACATTGATGTAGTAATTCATGGGTACCATGTTCTTCCCAAAGGGAATGATGATGCATTTTTTGGCATTGAGCTTAAGTCCATGGTTCTGACACCAGTCATTGGTCTCCGTGAGGCCATTCTGTAGAATGTCAGCATCACTTGGAGAGCTAATAATGGCTCCCAGTTTGCAGTCATCTGTGAACTTGGTCAACCAGAGTCCCTTGGTTTTGGCCTGGACTTCTGAAAAGTAGATGCCAAACAGGAGAAGACCCATGACTGATCCCTGTGGGACTCCACTCATGACTGATCTGCAGTCTGACTTGGAGTCCGCTACTTTCACAGTGTGGGTTCTATCAGTGAGCTTGTTTGCAACCCACCTTGTGGCATAGGGTTGATGCCTAGTTTAGTGAGTTTATCTATGATTCCTGAGTGAGGAATTGTATCAAAGGCCTTGGCCAGATTGAGGTAGACTGTGTGAACTACCTTGCCTTCGTCCACAGCTTTGGTGACAGACTTGAAGAAGTCTACCAGGTTAAGCAGACATGATCTACCCTTCACAAATCCAAACTGCGTGGGGTCCAGAGCCTTACATACCAGACTCATCAGGCTAATGGGGTGGTAGTTCCCAGGGTCCATAGTCTCAGCCCCTTTGTGGAGTGGGATGACTGTAGAAGTGAACCATTCAGTGGGGACAAAGCCTAAAGTGAGGCTGTAATTGAACAGGGCATGCAGATGTGGTGTCAGTTCATTTTGCAATTCCTGTAGAATGCAGCCAGAGATATTGTCAGCTCCCATGGAAGCTGTATTCTTGGTCTTGGACAGTGCGAATTTAACCTGTGCAGCTATAATATTGGGTACTGAGCATTCCTCTGGTATTGTGATTGGGCCTTTAGGGGGTGAGAGGGGGGGTAAAGTTGGCCAGTATATTGGCAATGTCTGTCGGCTCAGTATAGGAGGTACCATTGTGTAGTAGCGCAGAGCAGATTTGAGCATTGCCGTGTAGATTTTTGACATAACTATAGAAGGCCTTATGGTTGTCTTTAGTGTCTGCTACAATTTTGTTTTCGTAGCTAGCTTTAGAGGATTTGATGAGGGACCTCAGCTTTTTGTTGAGGCTAACAAGGGAGTTTTTCCAGTGTTGGGACTTCACCTTATTCTCCAACAGTTTCTTCCTTCTGTTGTAGAGTTTGTTTATGGCATGGGACCATCAGATTGGCTTCCTGTTTTTGGGGGAGAGCATCTTGGTTCTATTGGGTATGGCTCGTTCCATGCAGTTGTGTACATGTTCATACAGTGCACTGGAGTATGATTCAGCAGTCTTACATTTATTCTCCATTTGCATGGGCATCGTGAAGTTAGCCACCTCATTTTTTTAGAAGCCCAAAGTTAGCTTTGGAAAAGTTTTTCATGGTGGTTACCTTTGCCGGGGGTGTTAGTGGGATGTGGATATCCATGGGGATTAGCTTGTGGTCAGATCTGACCAGGTAGGAGTTGACAATTGGTGTAGACAAATGGTCACCCGTATTAGTTATAACCAGATCGAGGATGTTGCTACCCCTAGTGGGGGTAAGAATGAGCTGGTCCAGGGCACTAGAATTTATGAACTCCAGGAAGCATTGAGCAAGTGTGTTGATACTTGAGTAGTTTTCCCAGTTATTGGAGGGGTAGTTAAAGTCACCTGTTTCATTTTGTTTTCTGTTTTGAGAAATCTGCTTGGCCTGGTGTTTTTGTCCCATGTGGCAGATTGACACTTGGCTTCACATTTTGCTTGTTTTTTCATTGGTTAGTTTGTTTCTTGAGTGATACTTAAATATGCACAGTATATCTGTGGCCTTGTCTCCTCCAAGACTTAAGGCCTGCAAAACAAGCACTGTTTGACTCCCTGTTGGTGACTTTTCCCACCCTTCCTTGTGTTCCTTGATTTTCTTTTTAAACTTGGTGATTTTTTAACCTGCCTATCCTTATTGTAGTTTGAGCTTTAAAGCTCCTCCCATTCTACACTGCTGCTATCTTGAAATATTTATTGGCCTTTCACTGTGCTTATTTTGAAAAAAAAGTACATTTTGTCTCTTTTGTCCTTTCTGCTAATTTGCTTGCTCTGAATTCATTATCTTGCTAGCTGTTGGATAAAGTAGTGTATTTTTACACTCCAGCAAAGCTCTCTTCTGTGTTTTTAATTAACAGGGACTGCGGATTTCATCTAGTGGCTGTACTTGGTAGCCTGGTCTATTTGGGCTGTGAAGCACACTAGAGAGCCCCGAGTGTAGTCCTTTTACTGGCCAGAGTGAGATTACCTTGCTTTTAGTGCCTGTATAAATGTGGCATAATTGAATTGCTCTTGTCTCATTTCCACAGAGTTCAGCAATGCTTGACATCCTTGGCTGAATCTCTGAAAGGTTTGCCTTGCATTTGGTGTCATCCAGCCAAAGCAAAGTACTTTTATTGAGTAATCACACTTTTATAATCTAAATGTTTAAAATGCACTGTTGTTGATATTTTGAATTACTTATTACCGTTTCTTAAGTTTGTTTAAGATTGTTTGTGGTAACATTGCACTTGGAATACTCTTTTACTGTGCTTTTATAATAGGTTGACTGGGGATTAGTCATCTAGTGGCAGAAGGTGTTTGTCTAGTCTATCTGAGTTGGGAAAAATCCAAGGGGGCTTTAAGTGTAGTTGTTTTATTGGGTTGAGGGCTGAGTAATCATTTTTCTGCATTTTCTGTGCTGGTATAAATTTGGCACATTTGTATAGAGCTGCTCACAGTGCCAGTGCCTTGTAGAGAAACAAACATCTAGAATCAAATTTTCTCTACAAAACTACCTTGTAAAGCAGTAAGTATAGAGCCATACCTTGTGCACTGACAAACTTAGAGCAGCTACTTTGTGCTTTGAGTGGCAATACCACTGCATTTAGTAGACTTTAGTATTTCATAGCCTAATCTGCATCCAACCCCCCCCCCCAAAAAAGCACCCTTAATAGCCATTTGTTAACTCCTTGTAGCTCACCAATTAGAGAAGTGGACAGCATGTATATGCAATTTTCTATTTTCTCTGCAGCCAGTTTGGTGGATATGGATACCTTGAGACAGTGTAGCAATTGTCTTAAGTTTACTGAGAACCACTTAATCCTTAAAGTAACAGATATAGTATGTAAGAGATGTACATACACAATATCACTGGAGGCTCAAAACTGACATTCAAGCACACATCTGGTTTTCAAAATCATGTACAAAACACCCACCACTCAGCACACTACGCACACTTAAACCAATGTATGTTGAGGCACTTAAATGCAATCTTCCTAAACAAAAGACCTACTAGACCTCTCCTCAGAAAACATTATCTTCAGCAAACACAAAACCACTCAACAAAAGCAACAATTAATAGCACACATACAGTCACACTCAGGGGGAACCCCAAATTCAAAGCCCATAAGACAAGCAAACGCACATCCCAGGACAATACTAATAAGGGGCTCCATTGTAATATATACTGATGCCCCTGTAACCAGGCTGAATGAGGAGAAAATAATTGTTTGCTTATCTGGAGCCGGAATCTGCCAAATTATTCATACACTCAAGTCACTGCAGCACAGGTACCAGTAAGATTCCATCATAGTCCACATAGGTGTAAATGATCAGAGGCACACCTGCCTAGACTATATTAAAAGAGGCATTATAGATCTCTGTGACTATGTGTCTCAGGCTGGTATGATCCCAGCGTTGAGTAGTATATTACCTTCTCCAAGGGTGATGTCACAATATGAACAAAAGATGATTGATTTTAACAATTGGCTGAGTTTCTGGTGTCATTCTAAGGGGATCCAGTATTTGTCAGCATGCAAAAATATGGTTAACAGACCATGTTGCTTTGCCAATGATGGCCTGCATCTGTCCCTTCTAGGATTTCAAATACTGGCTGAAATGTTATCCTCCCCCATAGAGCCTTTTTTAGCTAATGCCAAATTGACAAACCTACTGATTTAGCAAAATCAATGCAACTGAACCTCAAGGTGTTACTGCTCAATGTCAGGAGCCTACAGAAAAAATTAAACTCCTTCCAAGCCCTTCTCACACTTGAGAATATAGACATCTGTACAGATTAGAGACATGGTTTAAAGCCACATAGAGTACCCCAACAGTGTAGGGTTTCAGTGCCTTGCACACGTTTAGACCAGTAGCTGCACAGACAGGGACTAAAGGTGGAGGTGTCTTGATATACATTAAATAACAAGCATACTTCTATGTTCGTTAAATGGGATGGCATGCTGAAGTTTCTCCACATGCAGATCACCATAGGCAAAATCCCATACCATGGCCTAACAAGCTATATGTCAGCCACTATATCCCATGAAAGTTGTAGCACATACTTAGATCAGCAGGAGACACTCACATCCAGACTAACACCTTACGCATGGGAGACTTTAATTACCTCTGTATAGACTCGAAATCCTGCATGGCTTCAACTCTGCAATCACAGAGATTACTGGACTTCATAAATATAAACACCCTTGACCAGTTAGTGCAAATGCCCAGTAGAGGTTCTAACATACTGGACCTCGGACTTAAAATATGAGAGAATGTTGCACCTCAACCCACCCCTCAAATTTCAAGTCCTTTCTGGTAGGATTCAGCTGTAAAACTGTATTCCAAGGCAGCCTACCTTTTATTATGTGATAGTTTGTCAAAATCCATTGCCCCTCCAAACTGAGAGAACACAGCAGCCTATGTAGAATTTTTCATAGAAACTCTGTATAACCATATCAATGACTGCATAGATTATAGAATACACCTACTTTTTAATTCAGTGCCTCCAATGCTCTTTAGACTTTATTACATACATACATACATACATATATATATATATATATATATATATATATATATTAATTATATATATATATATATATATATATATATATATATACATATAGACATATATATAGATATATATATATATAAATATATAGACAAATATATATATAAATATATATATATATATATATATATATATATATATATATATATATATATATATAGATATATAGATATATACATTGAATATATCAACCAATTTATATCAACTTGTTTCATCTGACACCGCTTTCATTGAGATTGAAATACAAAGGTCAGAACAGTAAGAAAGCCCATTACATTTGCAGTTATTTTACAACTAAGCACATGCCACTAAAGTGACAACAAATCAGAAACTCATTCCTTCAAATAAATACACTCACCCTAACCATATAACCTAAATGGTATTTTCTATCTTTTTTTTACTTTAGAGGCTTTGCCTCCCACAATCATTAACTTACACATTCTAATTCTATAGTCATATGACAGTAAAGAAAAGGAAACATCCAGGAATTACACTATAGTCAATGGGCCATACGTTGACCATAGCCTAATTCAATGAGCTTCACCATAATGATAATTACCACAAAATTTGGCCATGTTAATAAAATGCAACCAGCTTAAATATTATCGTATATATAATTTTTTGCACTCAAAATAATTTTCTGCTAAATACTAATGGCTTGCATTCAATCTTATTTGCTGTAAAGTTACTATACAGAGAACAAATGGCCCTAGTAAGTAAAATGCCTAAATATTTTGCATCAGATACTACCTCAGTGTCACTGCCAACTTGTACAATGATATGGCATTGTTCAAAACTATCCCTACAAATCTTTGTGGCTAAAATAGTATGGTTTTGTTTTCCAATGTATAATCTACAGTTTATTGTAACTAAAACTACTAGTATGGTGTGAAAACGTCTGTCTACAACTGGGTATTTGCATCATAAGTGTGAGAGCAATACAGAAGCCCAGCAGTAAGAATAAAATGGAGTATAGATATCGTATTCTGCAGTGTTTCCACGATGACTTAACATAAAGTTAGTACAAACATGAATAAAAACACAAGTGTAGTGTTGTAGTAAAACCAGACCTTCAAATAAAATAATGCTAAAGCCAGAGTCCAAGGAACTTTCCAAACAGGATGTAAAGTATATAAAAAAGGATGTTTATTTAGCTCTTTCATCCTCACACAAACAGAACTTCAGAATGTCCCATAATACCACAAATTGCAATTTATATAATTTTGAATGTAACTAATTGAATAATTGATTGTAACATTTAAAGACATAAAATACAATTGTAATGCAATATGCATTAAAACTCAACCAACACTTAAATCAATACAACACTTATATAAACTTAAAAAAAATAAACTTTGAAAAATCACCCCTTAGGTGAATCTATAATGTAGCTTAGCTGCTCTCAACTTCAAAACAGGATGACTAGAACATAATAATTAATTCCTGGGTAATACATGGCATGCAGCTTAAGTTGCCATCTAAGTTCTTTATTCACCAATGCTATTATAACATCCTCACCTCGGGGGTTCAAAGTGATTTGATCTAAATTTGCAAATTTAAACTTCAAAAAAGACAGACAAGTAGTCGAATGCTTAAATAAAGCATTATTTTCATTGTGTTTACAAATATCACAAGTGTTTGTATATTCTTTTACAAAGGCTGCATTCAGATTTCCCTACATAAAATGTGGGGCATCCTGAACATTTAGCAAGATACACCTCTAGTTTTGAATGACAATTGCCTTTGTAAAAATAAACTTTAGATTAAACTCTGTTTTCTAAAACCAAACTTCTCTTCAAGAATAAATGAGCACTGATTGCATATACCACACTTTACAGTACCTTTCTTTTCATGTTTGAATCCCTGACTATTTGACCCTCTTTCAAATAATTTTTTGAATAATGTTTTTAATTTCAACTGACTGAGAACTATATTGAACTGCTAGAGCTTTTCCATAGTTTTTTGCTAGTGGGGCCTGGATATTAGGTGCTAACTTAATACAAACATGAACCAAGTGTGCATAGCTTTATAATAACACTCATCCGGTAGTATTCATTAGATAATAATGCCATGCAACGCATTAAAGCTTCCTCCCCCTAGAATGTGAGCTAGGCCGCAGACTAGTCAGCTTACTCAGGAATCGCCAATAATTCATAAAGCTAATTTTTTTTCTGGACATGAACAGTTGTCTTTGTTTGACATTACTTATTAGAGCTTTGGGTCAATGAGTTTCTAGGTTGTCATATCACTTTTGCTGCCAGAACTGAAGGAATGCCAAATACCTAACAAAATTCAGAGTGCTTCAAGAATTATGATCAGTGAGTTATACCAGTTATTGCCTATGTGTCTATGAGGTAAAACAACACTTACATATTCCTGTAACTTAGGAAAACATTTTCCACAAAGAATTACTCATGTGGCATGAGGAGCATGGCCAAGATAGTGGCTTGAGTGCAGCATATCTTACTTGTTCTGCACTATTACAAAGTTTTTGATATGAATTTGCTATCAAATGTGATTCAGTCCATCCTAGAAGTGAAGGAAAACATGTATTAAATTATTGTCAAAAATTAATAACTCCAAATAAATCCTGTCAGAAGATATCTTAGTAGAACACTCGAAAGATGTAGGTTTCCAAAAGTACTGGGCAAGAGATAGTTTCTACAAGGAAGGATTTCCAGAAGATAATGTCACTCATACAAAAATTATCCTTACAAACAAGATAGCATTAATAGGAAGGTTAACTATATATAAGAGGATGGCAGCAAGCAGTTAAAATTTCCAAAATCAGCAGTGTTAATGGTGCATCAAGCAGCACACTCACCTTTGGTGCAGAACATTGTAAGTTCTATTCCTACACCACGTAGATGGATTGCTGACACTGCAGTGCAGCATAAAGGGTGGGGGGGGATGTCTTCCAGTGTGTGTCATTTTTCAGATGAGATGTCATACTGAGGTCCCTTCTGCTTAAGGTTTTAGCACTTTAGGTGGATGAAAAGATTCCACAGCATATATTGAAAAGAGTAGGGGTCCTTTATATATATATATATATATATATATATATATATATATATATATATATATATATACATACATACATACATACATACATACATACAAAAAGAGAACTCTTATTTACAACATAGCTACATATTTACAAGTGTACAAATATATGGATATGCAAGTATATTTGCACATATTCATAATTTTCCTTACAATTATACTAAACGTTCATCCTTATTACGCCCTCACTCCTTTTTCCATAAACACTATCAGATTTTACTTAATATTGTTGCTAAAATCCATTTACCATTAAACATAATTTAATTTATTCTTTCATTCCATATAACCCATATGATATAAAATAATGTTTTATATATTATTGTAACATATTTTTACTTCTATTCTTATAATATACATATTTAATCACATCCATGATTATTTTATCCACTTCTTTACATCTTCAAAAGAAAACTTCTTTACATAATTTTCCCCTCAACTTTTTTACATTTCAAAAAACATGTTCAGTAGTTTCTTCTTCTTGACAATGTAAATATATTCTACCATTTTCTGTTTATATGGCATATTTCATTTTGCTGGTAGGTTCATATGTTCATAAGTATGTACTAGGCTACTGGCCTTGGAGCCTTTACAAGCTTAGCCCATAGGGTTACCCTAGCATCATGCCACCTGACCTTAGTTCCCAGTGCCTCTGTTGAGTAGAGCCACTGGAGTGATCCCCGGGATGAATTTTCTATTCCCCATCCATTCATCAAGATTTCTCTTGAAGAGGGCCAGTGAGGTGCTCTGCTTGACATGTATGGGAAGTCTATTCCATACATGGGCAGTCCCTGGGATATGAACCTGTCCCTCCAGCATGTTCTGTTGATTGTGGTAGTGAGGTTGAAGTCTCTGAAGTGTGTGGTGCGGAGGGATTGGGATTTCTTTAGATGTAGCATTTCTAACACAGCTGGGTCAGACATGACTTTGTAAGTCAAGCAGAGATCGCCTCTAAGTAGACGATATGAGACAGAGAATAGCTGGAATTATTTGAGTCTGTCCATATAGGACAAGTGTTTAAGGCTTAGGATCCTCTTTATGAGGTACGTTTGCGGCCTGTCCAGTTGTTGCAGGTGTCTAGTGAGGTAAATGCCCAATGGGACATTGTACTCGATGATTGGCATAACGAGGGAAGAGTCGAGATAGACAATGACCGCCTTCTTCCTGGATGCAAAACCCTTAGTAATGAGATGTGCCACATAGAAGGACTTTCTGACCACAGTGGCAATGTGGTGGCCAAAAGAGAGGTTGCTATAAACCTGTGTTCACAGATCTCTTATAACACCTTCTGTGTTCAGTGGACTACCATTGATGTGGTAATTCATGGGAACCAGGTTTTTCCTAAAGGGCATGATGACACATTTTTTGGCATTAAGCATAAGGCCATGGTTCTAATACCAGTCATTGGTCTCAGTGAGGCCTTTCTGTAGGATGTCAACATCACTTGGGGAGTTAATAATAGCTCTCAACTTGCAATCGTCTGTGAATTTTGTCAACCAGAGTCCCTTCATGTTGGCCTGGACTTCAGAAAAGTAGATACCAAACAGGAGAGGACCCAGGACCAAATCCTGTGGGACTCCACTGATGACTGGTCATCAGTCTGACTTGGAGTCAGCTACTTTCACACTATGGGTTCTATCTGTGAGCCAGTTTGCAACCCACCTAGTGTTATAGGGGTTGATGCCTAGCTTAGTGACTTTTTCTATGATTCCTGAGTGGGGAATGGTATCAAAGGCCTTGGCCAGATCAAGGTAGGCTGTATGAACCACCTTGCCTTCATCCACAGCTCTGACCAGAGTTTGAAGATTCCCTATATCCTTGTTTATTAAGTCCATGATGATGCATTCCATAATTTTGCATATCAGATTCATCAGGCTAATGGGGCAATAGTTCCCAGGGTCTGTAATCACTCCTCCTTTGTGGAGAGGGATGACTGTAGCAGTGCACCATTCAGTATGGACAAAGCATGAGGGGAAGCTGTGATTGAACAGGGCACACAGGTGAGGTGCCAGTTCACTCTGTAGTTCATGTAGAACACAGTCAGGGACATTGACAGGTCCCACAGAAGCTGTATTCTTGGCCTTAGACAGTGCTGTTTTAACCTGTGCAGCAGTAATACTGTGTGCCTGGCAATCTACTGGTATTGTGATTGGTCCTTTGGAGGGGAGAGGAAAAGTTGGCACTGAATCTGTCGGCCAGTATATTGGCAACATCTGTCGGCTCGGTAAAAGAGGTATCATTGTGCAGTAGCTCAGAACAAATCTGGGTATTGCCATAGAGATTATTTACATAACTATAGAAGGCCTTGTGGTTGTCTTTACTATCTGCTGCAATTCTGTTTTCATAGCTAGCTTTAGATAGTAATTTATCTATTACCTGTCTCCCTCAAAAATCTTGACATTCTACTTTCTGATTACAATATTTGATTCTTATTTTTATAGCTTTATTTTTTCACTTGTTAGATTTCCAGTGGTTTTACATAGTAATTTTTATCATTGCCTGCTTATGCCATATTTTTATTTCTTTTTCTATATCATCAATTTATATTTTCCACAAAATATTTTTTCTTGGTGAGCTTTTTATGTCTTCATTTATACACTCTTTTTCTATTTTAATCTGTTTTACCATACCTTAAAATTTATCATACTTATACTTGTACAGTTTTACTACCAATCTCTCATCTTTTTCATTTATCCACTTTAACATGTACAAATTTTATGAAGCACCATATACCACTGAGTTAATTAACCCTAAACCTCCTTCCTCTTTATTTACACACAAAACTCTTTTTACTAGATTTAATCTAGAATCCTATATTAATGAAAAAAAGTATCTGCAATAATTCCTTTTCAACTACTGTTGACAGCATAAATACATTTGCTAAGCATTCTATTTTTTCTATCAGTAATGAATTTATCAAATAAGCCTTTTTTTTGAATGATAATTTATATGTTCTTCAGAAGAGGTAGGTTTGTTTTTTCTACTGTTTTTTTCATTGAACTCTACTTGCATCTTTATTCCCAAATTTTATACCGAACACAGATATTTCATTCATTATAAAATATATAACCCATCTTTACTACGTCACCTAAACCTTTAATTTTCTCTTTATTTAAAGCCATCCCTATCATCTCGCGATACTCATTTGTGCAAATTATTACTTCTTTTATCCAAATTTTGCTTTCTGCAATTATTATAATATCATCTACCTATGTTAACAGAACTGGAAGTCTTAATGCTTCAGGTATTATATACCCTGCAGTCTTCATTTTGCAATTTATTTCACATACTATGACATTCATAACTAATGCAAAGACTGTACAACTCACTGGGCATACCCGTCTTACACCACTCTTCATATGCAACTCTTGGCTTAACCAGCCATTTGCATGTATTTTTACTTTACTGTTGCTATATACTGACATATATAATTTCCTGATGCATGTCTTTGTAACATGAGAGGAAATCAGTGTACCCAGAGAAAACCCACACGAATGCAGGGAGGACATGCAGACTCCACACAGAAGGCACTCCAGCCAAAAATTGAACTGGAGAACCTCTTGCTGTGAGACGACAGCTCTACCGCTGCACCACTGGTTCATTCCCCAGGTCCATGCTTACACTTATCAAGGGTATCAGAACTTGTCAGAGAATTGAGATGTATGGCTAGGCTTAAAAAGGCCCTTGTGGTTGTTAGCCTAGTAAACAGCTATGAACCTAAGTATTCCACTACATAATTATTAATATACAAAACATTCATTTAACCACTCATTCAAAATCTTTAAAATCTGTTTTTGCAAATCCCTTAATTTTTTATACATTTAATGCCCTATTCCATATGGTCTTGCAGCAGAATCTGTATTTACTTTTCCTAATAATTTATCTAGCTTGTGACAATGTGAGTTCTTGCCATCTGTGTCAGAGAAAATAGGGCAGTGAATATATAACATATGCCAGCATAGTTAGCTGGAGTTTTGTAAATAGTTTTGAAAATAATTTTCTGTCATTTGACTATCACACTGACTTGTACAGATGCTTATGTTAAAAATGTATCAACAGCATTATTTTAACCGATTAAATCCATCCTTAACTCTTTTTCCCATTGTACATATGGGGTCAGGGTTTCACTTCAAAAGTGACAATCATCTTGAGCCCAGGCTTGCACTGCTGGGTGGCTAGCCCTGCCATGGAAGTTATTCTGTACCACTCACTCACACATGCACTCGCACCTACAGACAATTTAGAGTGTCCATTCCACCTACTGCATGTCTTTGGGGTGTGGAAGGAAACAGGAGCACCCAGAGAAAACACACACAACTGCAGGGAGGACATGCAGACTCTGCACAGAAGGCACCTCAGCTGAGAATCGAACCAGAGAAGTTCATGCTGTGAGGCGACAGTGCTACCCAGTCCATTACCATGGCTGCCCTTAATTATGTTATAACTATATTATTATAACTGATATAGTATTATAACTGATTAAATGTTTATGTTTAAACAAATAATTCTATAATGTTCAAATACTGCAACATATCTTAAAAATCCTCAGAGTCTGTTCTCTACTAGAGTCTTGTGATCAGATATGATGCCATTCTATAACCAGCACTGAGGGGATGGAACTCACAGATCAGCTTGTTTGGCTTTGTTTTATTTGGAACCTGATATAAAAACATCTATGACAGTTATCACAGCAAGTTCAGATGAGTTTAGTTGTAAGTTGGAAGATCGTCACCTTGCCTTGTGGAAGTAAGCAACTCAGCCTCTAATCTTGCCTTGCTGTATTAATTAAGTTAGATAGGGAACAGTTCTTCTTTAGACTGTCAGGAATTACAGTGAGATTAGCTAAATGTTATTTTTCTGTATCTGCTTGAATCTGTCCAACTGTGTTATTTCTAGTTCTCATGTCATTGAAACTCTGATGTTTATTGCACTTAAATATTTAATAATCTCATTTTCTATTTTACTATTTATTATTAAAAGACTTTTGCACCTTTTATTGTGGCTGGTCTTTTTGAGATTACTTTTAGCATCTTGAGAGTACTTGTTCTTATTCTAGTGATGTCTTGGCCACACCAAAAATCCTTGCTATTTAGGTTACACTCCATCATTTATGTTAATATTGATTTTATTCAGTGTAATTGGATACCTTTGTAAGAGCCTGACAGTGACTACTTGGTGGCAGCATCGTTACCTTGTTGTCTGGGCATAAGGAGGCACAGCTAGTAAATCTGGGCCAGCCTTTTCCAGGAGTGTGTGTGTGTGTGTGTGTGTGTGTGTGTGTGTGTGTGTGTGTGTGTGTGTGTGTGTGTGTGTGTGTGTGTGTGTATCTGAAAATGAAATACCCAGGTGTGGGTGTGTCAGTCACTTGGAACTGCTCTTGGAAGAAATTGTGCTTGATGGAGAGAGCTGCATTTGAAAATACTGTTTAAGTCCATTCCTGTTTTTAGTGACTGTCTCTCACTGGTGTCAGTGGTGAAGATTTAGGCTATTTGATTACTGGCCTGGGGTAAAGAGAGGTCATCACATAGCTCATATAAAGAAATATCCTTTTCTGATTCCTTTTTCTCTTTTTCTGTTAACTTTTTACTTACTGTGTTTTTTTCACTACCTTCTTTTTTCTTTAAACATTTGTGTACATACTGTTCATAATCTTTTCCTGAGTTCTTTCTATTTCTCCTTTTACATTTTTTCTCTCATTACACTACCATCTTCCTTTACTAATCTGCTTAAGTAACTTGATACTTCACTTTTTCATTATAAAAATATATTTACTTATATAACAATTCTTGAATTTTTTCTTGATTTCTTTCATATAATTCTTTTTCTTTGTCAAAGTACTTTTTATCATTGTGTTCTAAATATTCCAATACATCATTATATTGTTTTTACATGTTTCCTTTCTCTACTTTTCTGACATAATACCACCACTGTAAAAACATTTTTATAGTTTTCCTTAAATACCATCATCAATTCATACTAATTTTTATACAATGGTTTACAATGGTTGGGGCTGGTAAAATGATAAGTTGTTTGGCTCACAAAAATCATAGTAATATGATTTTTCCACAACTGTATTACTAATATTTTCCTTCTTCATTCCATGCTCTCTCATTTATCCTTTTTATTATTTTGCTTGTTTTATGTATTAATTGTTTCCCTTTATCTCTAGCCATGTTGCAAATTGATCAGAAAATCTTGTTTCAACCACCTTCCTGTCTCCTGTAACTAAATCTTCTAATACTATAAAATAATCTATTTTAGTTCTATACATACTCCTTTTGTAAGTCCATGCATTTTGTTCCAAAGTTTTAACTTACCACATCTTATAACTTCTAACATTTTTCTTATATCATTTATTTTTTATGCTTGCTTCTTAAATCACAAAGTCTCCTGTTATTATAATTATTTGTATCACTACATAGTCTAAAATCTGATTAAATAAGCTTTCCCTTTCTTTGTAATTAGAATCAGTATATAATGTTATAATTCTAAATAATTGTACTTTCCATTTTAAATCTACAATGATTTTCTTATTTTTACTAAAGTTACATTTACTATCTTTACTGTATTTCTGCAGAATAGTTATTCTAGAACATCTCTAATTTCCCAAGTTCCACATTATCTTTCTTCCCCATAGTTTCTTGGTTTTTAATCTTTCTTCATTTGTTAAAAGTTGTGTCTTCTTATATAATTACATCTACATCACATGTGGTATACCATTCCAAAATCCCTATTCTTTGTATTACATTCTTAATAGTATTCACATTTACAGAAAGCACTCTAAAATTTAAATTTTCCCTTTTCCTTAGATTCATGGTTTCATAAGTTCATAGCTAATTAATAAGCTAGCTGCCTCATTGGACCATTCTAAGCCTATCCAATTTCCTTCCTGAAGGTGAAAATCAAACAATGTACCTAGTTTTTGTGAGCCAAACAACTTATCATTTTACCAGCCCCAACCATTGACTGTATATATTCTTTTTCATACATGTTCTTTGTTTTTTAATTTTGTAATTATCCCTTTACATTTTCTTTTTACCCTTTTTAACCTGTATAATTCTTTGTTTCTTTTACTGTCTCTCAATTTATGTCTTTGTCATCACTTACTTCACAACATTTTTGTGTTCTATTTATTATTTATCATGTATTATTTTTTCTCTTTCTATTTTTAACAGAATATTACAGTCCTATCCACCAGTCCATAAATCCCTTTTATCATAAACTTTTGCAATGGCCAGTACTTATTTACATAAAGGTTTTAAATGTCCTTTCAAAGTCTTTCCCACCACCTCTGTTCAAAATTGTATATGAATTTTCTTTTTTGTTTCACTGTTAAATGCTTTTATCACATGAAGATTCTATAGGATACAGTTTTTCTTTTTTTCATATTCTCCAAGAATATTTTCCACTGAAATGACAAGTCTCAAATATGATGTTACAAAATGTCTCTTTGTTAATAAGAATAAATGCTCTCATCTCATGTGCTTTTGCACCCAAAGGAGCTATTACATTGTCCCACACTTCACACCTTTCCATTGCTTTGTCTTCCTTACTTTGAATCCTTACCATGTACTACCATTTTTCATCTTCTTCTGCCTTTCTTTTCTGCAATTCTTCTTTTACCTTCTTTTACTTTCTCTGCATACATTTCCTTTTCTATTTGACTATTCTTCAAGATTGTCTCTGCATCCTCCTTTTGAATTTTCTACATAATGTCCCCCAAAAAATGTCTCCTTCATTTTCTGGATCACTCTGCCTTATTATTTCTTTAAGTAAATCATCCTGCAACCAACCATTCCAACTGGAGAGTTGTAATTATACATCCATCATTTGGTGACTAATCCCCTTCAAACAGATTTCTTTTGAACAACTCCTCAGAATCCTGCATGGATTCACTGTTCTCAAAATTAGCTTTCTAATCCATTTCTCTCACCACTCCATTATCTCCTTCTCTCTCTATCTACCTCCATGTTTCTACAGGCCACCTGCAAACCCAGAAGAAAAACAGAAAATGCTCTTGCAAAATATCTCTCATTCAGAACAGTGAGGATTAGGCAGAGAGTTCCTCAATGGCCTAGATAAATTTTCCCCTAGTACCCACTTTGGGTCTCCCTAGAAGGAAGACATTAGCCTAGGACTAACACAGTCAACAAAGGATAAATAAATGAAACTGGTAGCCAGAAAAGCATGCTCATACAGACAGTATAGAAACAAGTTTAAATGAGCAAGAAAACGCACTGATTTTTTCCCTTAAGCAAAATAACTGGCTACTGAATAAAGTGAATGATTTAGAAAACAAAAAGAGAAGAAACAATGTATGAATTTATGCTAGGCCTAAGAAATGGAAGAAGAAAGTATGCTAAATGTCCTCACTAGCTGGATTCCAAAAGTGTTAAACCTTCAGGAGGGCTTGTCCTATACTACACACACACACACACACACACACACACACACACACACACACACACAGATATATATATATATATATATATATATATATATATATATATATATATATATATATATATATATATATATATATATATATATATATGTGTATATAGAGCCTCTTCAGGTCTACAATTGTTAAATTCATCTCCCATCTAGATAAAGAGTATGTTACTGGTACTGCTTGGACAAATGCTTCTCTGAAAAACTTGTAGGTTTCTCAACATATTTGATAATTGCTGTTCATAGAAATAATGCAAAAAAAAAGAAGGCTTGCTTTTAACTGGTAAAGTCCATAAAGTGTGACATTAAGTGCTACATTTTATTTCCAGCAAAATTAAGAATCTTTCTATCAGAAAGATTAAATACATTTAATTCTTTAGATGCAATCTCCTTTTTTAAGTCTAAAAAGGTAATTAGTCTTCAGGAAGAAATGCATTAGAGCCATGTAAGCCTAAATAAACAAGCAGAGAGACATGGATTGAAAATTGTTCTAATAAAACAAAACCAAAAAGACTCATGATAATGGAACATTAATATAATGGACCAAAATGTTTAGCAAATTAAGTATACCGAAAATACATCTTTATCTATCTATCTATCTATCTATCTATCTATCTATCTATCTATCTGTTGTGTGTGTGTGTGTGTGTGTGTGCATGTGCATGTGTGTGTGATTGCCACTTGTTAGGACTTTATTCTTGGCAGAAAGTAGAAAACCTTAATTGAACTTTAATCAATTTGCCAAAATAGCCTTATGTTTATTTTAACTGGTAACCTGGAAAGTGTGAAATGGAACCATTGTCAAATACTTGGGCTGATCAAAATACCCTCAGGTTTTTACCTGTTCCAAAGGTGGCAACCTTATTGTTATATATCTAAATTACCTGTTTAGGCCCTGTATTTGTTAACTGAATTTTACTGAAATTTTAATAAAGAATATTATAGCAAAACTGAACACAATGAGAAAACAACATAAAATAAAGAAAAAATGAACTATGTACATATTTATAGAAACCAAACTAATATAAACAGCAACAGTGTGAACAATGGAAGGATCGGTCAATTTTCAGATAATAATTAAAGCACACAGTGGTACTTATCTAGAAGAAGCTGTCATTGTTGAGGAAGACCATTGGAAGAATCCCCACACTTAAAAAAGTAGAGAATATAACTCAAATGTAGAAGATTTCAAGGTAACCTGGGAAAGGAATTACACTCTGCTTCCACATTTTAGCCCCAAGCAGTTTAACCGCACTGGCCGTAACTCAAGATATCTCTAAACTGTAGCTAAAGTGAGACCTAGATTCTATTTTAATCCCCAAGATTTAGAATTTCCAGTGCAAATTGGGGGGGGGGGTAAAATCTTTTTGATTTAAATGGGTCCACTATATGCTGATTTTAGAACATTCCCAAAACATTTGAATGTTATCTGCTACTACCTGCCCACATCTCCAGCATTTGCTGTCACTTTTTATACCCATTTTCCACTGCCTATTTGGGTTATAATACCATCTAAGTATGATGTGACATTGTATATCCTGATATGTAGGCTAATTCTCAATCTTTTTAAAGCTTCTCATGCCTGTTCTCATTGTTGGAAAGTTATGATGAGGGAGAGGTCTTTTTGGTCCAAATATGTCAAATCTGCAAGCAGGTAAACCATTCACTCAACTCTAACTCTTATGATGAGTTTGCATAAGCAAGAATATTAAGGTGGGAAGGACAGCATAATTGGTAATCTGCCTCCACTCTAAAATTGCCTTGGAAGCCCAATGAGGCCTTACCACCTTATTCACTATATTTACCAATGGATGGTACCATATTTGATCTATAGGACTTCTCCCCCATCTTAGAACACTAATCTCCCTGCATTCCCGATGCATAAGATTTATACATTCTTATGGTATACTAAACAATTCATCTCCCTTTGGGTCCTCCATTTTGAGTTCTCTAACTTTTTCTCTTCTTGCCATTCGTAGCAACACACTTAGCTGAGAAGCAACAAGATAAGTTTCTTAACAGGGAATACCATCCCTTTTATGTAACTGAACTTGATATAATCTATCCCTTCTCCCCAAGTACAGAAGAATAAATAAGACCGTGAATTCTGACCAAGATAGGGTGATGTATGTTCCCAATCAAATAAAGAATATGAGGGAAAGTCATAGTATGAACTGCTATAGCTTTCCACAAAAGTATATGAAAATTGCTAACCCTTAAAAGAAGTTGGGCAAGTTTCTCCATCAGCTCTGACAAGTTAGTTGTTATTGTGTTGCTAAGGATATCTTTAACTGTCAGACTCAAGTATTTGGCTCTTTGCTTCAGTGGAATAATTTTATTTTCAAGTGTGTAGTTTATATCCTCACATCTTATAATGGCTGATTTATTAAAAATAAACTGCAGTCTGGAAGACATCTCAAAGAGGTGGAAACCTCCAGTAACTCATCAATAACTGTGGGCATATTAGAACTCAGTAAGACGATAATTATCCTCAAACATCAGAAATGCCTGATACAATCCATCAATAGCTGAACCTTGCTCAAGTACAGAACAACTACTTTTTGAGATAGTTCTTCCATTCCCACAGGAAAAAGACTTGGCAAGATGGGGCATCCTTGGCTCATACCCATACCTATTGATCTTGAATTTGACAGGCCATAGTTAACCAATACCTAGTATGATGGGTCGAGGTAAAGGCAATGAATCACACTGAAAAGTTCTGGCCCTACATTGAAGAACTTTAAATAAGAAGTCCCAATCAATCACATCCAAAGTGCTTTTGATGTCGAAGAAAATAACTTTACTGATACTCACTGTATTTATAAAAAAAAAATACCATGTTCAACCAGTTATAAACTTCTTTTCCTCCTCTGACAAATCAGGATTGACCCTCAAAAACTAAGCTCATCAGTAAAGGATCAAATCTTCTAGATGGACTTTTGGTTAAAATTTTATGATCCAGTTTGGTAATGTATACAGGATAAAAATCAGTTAGGAGAGATTCTAGATTTCTGCTTTTAAGAATTAATATAATTATTGCTTGATTTTGATATTGTTGTGAGTTTGGTTTGAACTCAAAAGAGTTAAACACCTCCTGTAGTATCTCAGTCATATCAATTTCCAACCATGTATAAAATCTGATAGGAAAGTTTTCAATGCCTGTGGCTTTATTGGGATTTAATTGGGCAATAGCACAACCTGTCTCTGGAGATAAAATAGGTCTCTCCAACATCTGTGAGTCATTCTGTTTAAGTGGACAAGCCAAGGGTGCAGCAAAATCCCAACTATCATCTTCAGCTTTTGGGTCCTACTATACTGAAAGCAGTAAATATCTTAAAAAGTCACTCCTAGGGTGCTCTACACTTTAATGAATTGACTACATTCAGAAGCAACAGAGGTTATACAAATTCGAGACATTTCCTACATAAAAAGTAGGCTATGTATCTTGGTTCCCCCTTTTACCAAAGCTACCAAAAATATCCTTTCCTAAAGAGTTCAGGCTCTACCTTAGATAGCTCCATCAAATTTATTTTGGCATGCAAGGCTGCTTCTGCTCGCTTTCTTTCACTCTCTTGTTCTGTAAATCCTGTAACTATCTGCAAAACATTTCCAAATGTCTAGTCTCTTTCCTCCTCCCAGGTCCCTCCATCTACATAATATACCCTCTGATCACTAATTTACAGCCTTCCGACCAGTAGAAAAGGGGGTCTAGGAGAGCATTTCTTTATAATATATCACATATGGTGTCTCCTACTTTGCCCTACCTCTACAGGAGTTTCACCTGAAGTGGGCCCATATCCAGATTCTAAGCTGATACTCCACTGAATCTTGTTCAACCAAGTGTGTAAGGGGTGTGTAGTTCAATAAATTAATATCATGGACTTTGTGCATACAGTTTATTTTTTTTCAGAGAAACAAGCCACCCCTGTTCCCCCAGACCTCTTGCTAATGATATATATATATATATATATATATATATATATATATATATATATATATATTTAAATATATATCATCATCTTCTTTCAGCTGTTCCCGTTAGGGGTCGCCACAGTGGATCACCTGTTTCCATTTCTTCCTGTCCTCTGCATCTTGCTCTGTTACACCAACCACCTGCATGTCCTCTCTCACCACATCCATAAACCTTATCTTAGGCCTTCCTCTTTTCCTGTTACCTGGTAGCTTCATCCTTAGCATCTTTTTCCCAATATACTCAGCATCCCTCCTCAGCACATGTCCAAACCAACGTAATCTTGCCTCTCTGGCTTTGTCTCCAAACCTTCCAACCTGGGCTGACCCTCTAATATGCTTATTCCTAATCCTGTCCACCCTTGTCACACCCAGTGCAAATCTTAACATCTTTAACTCTGCCACATCCAGCTCAAACTCATACCTTTTTGTCAATGCCACTGTCTCCAACCCATATAACATGTAGACCTTCCCTTTCACTCTTACAGGTACCCGTCTGTCACAAATCACTCCTGACACTCTTCTCTACCCACTCCATCCTGCCTGTACTCTCTTCTTCACCTCTCTTCCACACTCACCATTACTCTGAACTATTGACCCCAAGTATTTAAACTCATCCACCTTTGCCACCTCTACTCCTTGCATCCTCACCATTCTTTTATCCTCCCTCTCATTCACACACATATATTCTGTCTTAGTCCTGCTGACCTTCATTCCTCTTCTCTCTAGAGCATATTTCTCCATCTCTCAAGGGTCTCCTCCACCTGTTCCCTACTCTCACTACAGATCACAATGTCATCTGCAATCATCATAGTCCATGGGGACTCCTGTCTGATCTC